>NW_019154126.1:5097091-5217604 GCF_002288905.1 Enhydra lutris kenyoni
ATATATATATATATATATATATATATATATATATATATATATCTCAACTATACCAAGGTAATTCTCTCCCTGCATTAGCATTCCAAGTCCAAGTAAGCATCTTTCAGATTTCAGAAGTTACAGCTGGAAAAACAGAATTCGCTTCACAGATCAAGAACCTCCACATTTTCTGCCATTTGTGCCACATTTGTCTCACTTTGCCCAACCGAATGTTCTAGTACAACCCTATAAATATTGGGTCTTTTTTAGCCACTGTACTGATTTCTCCTCCCTACATATCACCATGTAACATTTCTTCCAAAGAAAATAATGGTAAGGAGAAAAATTTAAACCTCTTTAACCCCTTTAAGCCTACTATTTTGTGAGACTTCCTGGTTAATGAAATGAGAGTTTCAGAGTGTCACTGGATAAATCCTGGAACTGAAATGTGGATATATTTCATCTTGGGAAAACCAAGTCCCCGAATGCTGAGTTGATGAAATTCAAATATCATTGAGAAAACTCTTTGACCTGGGGTTGCCCTTTATCTACAGATAGGACTCTCTGGGATTCCTTCTTTTAAGATATTTTCTTTAGATGGTCCTTCCTTTCTGGAGGGGGGCAATATATCAACCCAACCTAAACCTGGATCCAATGCCAACCAAGCCAGTGCCAACCAAACCAGGGCCAACATGGCTTTACGCTCTTGAAGTCCTACTCCATCTCCCCTGAAAAATGGCTCTTTTTCCTCATTAATTTATAAAGTTCCCCACACAAATAATCCCAGACGGGATGCTCAAATACACAAGTTGGTTAATTTGTATTATTCAACAAATTTGCACCTTTTTATCTTTAGTTCATTTGAACCTTCTCAACCGCTAGAGCAGGAAACCTTGAAATCTTTTTGGATTCCACTCTTTGAAGTGTTTCTCCTTTGCCATTTATACACAACTGGCTCTGAAATTCACCCAAGTGGACCTCAGTGCTATTTTTCATATCTATTCTCTCCTTGCTTCCCATTTGTGATGGTTATGTGTCAACTTGATGGGGTGCAGGGATGCCCGGAGAGCTGGTCGAACACTGTTTCTGAGTGGGTCTGTATGTTTCTGGAAGAGAATCGCATTTGAATCACTAGACTGAGTGAAGATTTGCCCTCACCACTTGGGTGAGGCATTATTCAATCCAGTGAGGGTCCAAATAGAACAAAAAGGCAGAGGAAGGGCAAATTCCCTCTCCCTTTCATCTTGAGCTGCATGTTTATCAGAGATCCTAGTTCTCGGGCTTTCAGACTTGGAATGAATTACATCACCAGCTCTCCTGGAGCTCCAGCTTGTAGAGGCCAGACTATGGGACTTTTGGGCCTCCACACTCATGTAAGCCAATTCCTTCACTGAATCAACCTAGCAATCTCTTTCTCTCTCTGAGTGTGCATGTGTGTGCGTGTGATATATATAGATAGAGATATAGATATAGATGTATCTATATCTATATAGATAGATAGATATGTATTTCTTACTGACTCTGTTTTTCTGGAGAACCTTGACTAATACACTGTTCTCACTATCACTGGCCTAGTTAGGAACATCATTACTTCCTATCAGGACAATTGCAAAGGACTTCTCACAGGATGTCTTGATTCTGTTTTTTTCTGTTCCAATTTATTATGCACACAACTGCCAGTTTAATCTTTCTATTACCCAACTCTGTTACAACACTGCCCTGATAATCAACTTTCATTTACTTCTGCTTGCCTACCCCACAGAGGCCCATCTCTTAAGTTTCATTTCAAGATCATCCACAACTCAGTCTCACTTATCTTTCTAACTGTATCTTCCTATAGTACAGGTAACAGAAATTCTTGCTTCTGAGAGATCACACTCCTGCCCTAGGAAGCATTTAATGCCTTTGCCTGAGTCAGAGCCTCAAGCTTCCCCACCGTGCTACTCACATATGGTGACATAAGATAAGCAACACTTGCTATACATAATGTATTGCAATGTTGTAAGTATGGGCATGAGATTTGCAAATGAGGGAGGCCAGCAATGCCACCAAGCAAACAGAGATTTTGAGTTTTTATGACCACTGAGCAGTTAAATGCAAAAGGCATCCAAGTTCGAAGGAAAATGTGTTAGCTATTTCTTACACTGTGCCTAAAGCCACAATTATAACTGGCATCCCACAAAACCAAAACCACACCACATAAGTGGGTTAAAAGCTCTCCCAAAGGTGTTCTGGAGATGGAACCATTAACAAGGACTGGCTACTGCCTCCTCCTTCTATGTCAACATGACCAGGAGCCCTTTCTCATCCTGAGAAAAATTTTACTTCAACGAGTCTGCTGAGAGACGGCAGATCCTCCAATGAAATTGTGGCAAAAAAGCCACATCACTACATCACTACCTTCTTTATGCCCCCCTTTTTCCTGACTTACATTTCAGCAGTCTACTGGTATCCTAGCTGAGCTATGATAGGATGACATTAGGAAGAAAAATACAGTCTCTATCCTCATGAAACTTGCAACTTCATAGGAGAGATGGATATAAAAACAACTGATTATAATGTGATACATATTATAATAAATGTTAAGCTAGAATAACTATGGGGGCATAGATGAGGAAACAATTCATTCTGCGGTAGGTGAGTGTGCATGCATGCAAGGATTAGAAAAGGATGGAAAGTGAGGAGGTATCATGGGCACTGGCCTTACAAATTAGGCAGAGGTGACATGGGGAGATGCTATGAAGCACCATCAACATGGCCAAAGCCCTTGGCATGTTCTGAGTGTAGGGCAGACTAGACAGAATGTCTGGAGACACAATGATGTGGGATTAGGACCATAAATGACATGCTATAGGGGAATGTTTGATTTCTGGGCACTGGAGATTAACTTGCCCCACAAGCAGATAAATTTCAAACTTTGGAAAAGATAATCCTGATGAAGTTATGAAGGATGGAACTGAAGGTGTGGAGAACCATACTACGTTAGGCTAGGTATGAAAAGTTGAGTCAGATGTAAGTCTCACTGTAATTGAAAAACAGGGAACAAATGGTGGAGACATTTCCACACTCAATAAGAATACAAAGATCCAAAATTAAAAGGTAGAAAATGCTAAGATGAGCTCTCAATATCTGCTCATATATGGAATATTCTAGAATGTGGTCATTGTTTTGGAATGGAACACTTACACAACAGCCACCTTTTTAATGTGTTATATACATTGTCTCTGGATGTTTCCATGTCCCCATTTCAGAGAGTGGCTAGGAGACATCAAGTGAATTGCCACTGAAAGCCAGGTCTGTCACAATCCAAGGCAGATGAGTTGCGACGGGTGGGGTGGGGGTGGCAAATGCATGACTGTAGCACTTGCCAGTTTCCATTGTATAAGGACTCCACCATGGACAATTTCAAGCTACCAAAAAGAAGTCACTGAATGCAGAGTTGCTAAGAGATGTGTGCAGTTGCCCTCACGTGGGCCGGGTTGGCCTGTCCCAGTGCACTACCAGATGGATCTCATAAACATGTTGTCAGGCATTACATGAAGCAGAGGTCAGCAAATTCAGCCAGCCATGGGCCAAATCCAGCCAGCATCTGTTTTTGTAAATAAAGCTTTACTGGAACACAGCCATGTCCAGATGTTTATGTATTCTTTATGGCTAAACTGGCATAGGAATGGCAGAGCTGTATACTTGCAACACAGACTCTCTGACTGCACCCCCCCCCAGGTCTAAATATTTACTATCTGACCCTTTATAGAAAATATTTTCCAACCCCTGATAAAAAGTGTAGAAGAGGTGAAACTGATCTATGCTACTAGAAGTCAGAGTAGTAGAGACTCCAAGGGAAGAGAGGTAGGGGAGAGTGACCAGAGAGAACACAGGGGAGTTCTGGGTTCCAGGAATGTTCTATTTCTTTATCAGGATGTTTGTTACCCAGTGAAAATATCTCTTGCTTGCAACTAAGATTTATATATATTTCTATATGTAAATTACACATCAACACATTAAAAAGTTTGTTAAAAGGAGATCAAGACATTGAGAGTAAGTTGTACAATTTACAGTGATTTAAACTTTTTCTTTGTTTATATCAGAATAACACTAATACATATCTTTCTGTTTGATTTTCAACAAATACTGATGGATTCTATAGATCCCTACCAGTAATAGACTGACAGGACCTATCTATTGGGTATGTATGGTTCTTGCCAAAACTTTCCTTCTGATGATTGGTTATAATGCCACTGTTCTAAAATGTGCTTTCAGGATACTAATTCCATTGAATGTCATTTACAATCAGGATGTTGATGGGCGTACTGCACATCCTTGGCTGGGGGGGTGACTCTTCGCCTCTGTGATTCTCCTGAATAGGACTCAAGAAAGTGGGAGGCATGTCAGTCATATCAATTTGAACATTCTGTGAGGTGACTGACTGCACTAAGACAAAAAGAGGCTTGACAGCAGCTAACCATCTATGGCAACAGTCTAGATGTGTCGCACAGGAGCTAAGGAGGAAGAAGTCATCACCAGACCTAAGCTCCAAGGTATGATTCCTGACCACATGCATCTCCCCTGACCAACTTGCAAAGCCTATGTTTCTCTCAAAGAGGAAATGAAAGGAGCTGGAGCTCACGTTGACTCCGGCTCTTCCATGGGCCAGGTCCCAGCATGGTAACTTTCCAGATTGGAGAGGCGATTCCTCTAGCTCTAGGCCCATGCCACCTGTCAGCTGTCAGGACAGTGTGCAGCCCTGGCTCTAGCAGCTGGCCAGCCTGCTACCTGATGGTAACATTCAGGAGCTCAGGGATGCTGGTAAAGCCTGGGAGGAGGCCGTCCTCTTGTCAGAGGCCATTAGGATCCCATTGGCAGCCTCTACCACCCATGAACTCTGACACAGGTCCAGACCATGCAGTGCATGGAGAAGAGGAGAAAAGGCTAGAAGACTCACATATAGACAATGATTTGTTGAGCATGATCATGAATTTTTTAAAAAATTTCTCTACTTGATCTTCAACAGGAGTACATTTCCCCTTTCTGGAAAAGGGGCAGCCCTGGGGCATTTCTGAGGCCAACACTCAGTGAGGCAGAAATACTGTTGGCTCTAACGACCAACATATCTCTTCAGACACATAAGAGATCTTTTCCTGGGATATTTTCTTAATGAAGAAGTCATTGAGCAGCTTGCTTCAATTTAGGAAGTTAATGATAAAAGGAACAGAGCATCATTTAGGTCTGGATGAAAACCTAAATCATATACAAGGGCTCTTCGAGAAACTCTGGGAGCCCCTGAAGAAATAGTCCTAAAAGCAAACTGGTTTGGATAGAAAACACGGCAAAACCAATACATTGCATTTTTCTTTTGCACCAACTGTACCCAACATGGAAAGAGCAGTAGAAACTGTACTGATAATCCTTCTTTTGCTGCCAACCCCCTCTAGCAAATTGTAATTGAATCTGAGTGCAGAACTGAAACACTGTCAGGTCATGACTCTGACTAAGGTGTGTCTTTGCTTTCCACCCAGGTGAGCAACACCATTATTACAATGGGGAAGCTCACACTGTGAGCGCTTACTTTGGGCCAGAAGCTATGCTACTGATCACATGCACATCAACCACATGCAGTAGGCGCCAGGTCCCTTTTGGAGAAGAACTTGGATATGACATGGCTTAACTCATTTAATTCACTCATCAAATCTCACAAATATCAAATGGAAGCAAAATACTGCATGCTCATTACTGCTGTTTACAGTGATTTTGTTTCTTTAATCTGCCATCAAAATATTATCTAGCCCCTCTCTGGCAAAGGGAAGTTGTACGTGTGGCAGCAAGGGTGTCCTAGATAAAGGGACATAAGCAAAGGTAACTGAATATACCAAAACCCCTCTGGTGCATCTCCAAATCACTTTCCACTTGACCCAAAGTCATGGCCTTGATTCTGCAAATCCCAGCTGTGATGGATTACCTAAGCAGAGCACAATGAGTCCAGAAGAATATTTGGTTTGGAAAGGCTGGTATTTAAACATGCTCAGAAAACATGTTTTTTTATTCCCATGACATTCTGACTTTAAACTTTGCAACTAAAACCTCTAATACGAGATACGGGGGTAATCTATCAAAAGATTACAATTTATTCAAAAATCATTTCATATGGAAAGCTATCTTTTGGTCTCCTGCAATTGACAGCCTACGCGGTCAGTGTCTTGTTGTGCAGAAGAAAACGTAATGGTAAAGCAGAGTACCAAAAATACAAGGAAATCTTAAAATGCCATACAGTGAGGCAAACACAAAAATAAATGGTAGTTGAAAGCAAGTCTTTGAAAGTACGTGTTTATTTTAGTATTTGTTAAACGAGTTTTGGAACCTCGCCAAAAGAGCCTCTGTAACAACTCCAGTTGGCTGACTGCACAGTCTCCGTGCGGGAAGGAAGGTGAGAAAGTCTACAGCCGTGCCACTCGGAATATACCTGGTCTTGTCTGATCTCAGAAGCTAAGCAGGGTTGAGCCTGTTGGTACTTGGATGGGAGAAAGGAAGATGAGAATGTTAAGATACATTCAAAATCAGGAAAGATGTTTCTGTACCATGAGAAGAAAAAAAAATAAGCAAGTGGAAAGAAAGACAAGAGGAAGAAAATGAGAGGGAAAAAAAAAAAACAAAACAGACCCTTAGTAAGAACCTGGCGGCAGGGGGGGCGGGGAGACCAGGAGTAAGGATAACACCAGCAGTTGAGCTGGTATCTATTACTTCATCAAAATGTTTATGAAAACAGCGAAGACTCTGGTGCCATAAGGCAAGGGAACAGGGAGGATGCGGACGGGAGCCCCATGGGACCGCGAGGTTATCTGAATATCATGTGACTGCACAGGAGCAAAAATCTGTTTGTACAGCCATGGTAGTTCTTCAGGCAGGAAGTTTTTTATTAGATTTTATTATTTAACTTAAATACACATTTATGGACCCAAACTTCCCAAATTAGAAGGTATTTCCTGTTTTGAAATTAAACACATTAAGTGTATTTCCTGAATTAGTCATCCTGGAAGCTCCAGTCATTTTTTTTACTATGTGTGTGGGATTTCATCACGGTTCGTTCACTGAACCAGGGAACATGTAGGGAAGCCTAAAAGGCACCTGCCTGGCAGGAGAGAGTCGGAGGCACTGACAGGCAATCTGCCTTCTTCTCCTGCCAAGACCTGTCTGCCCCTCCTAACGGGGACGGGGGTGGGGGTGGGGGCCAGACACACAGTTGATAAGCATGCTAACGAAGCTCAATTTGGACCTCTCCAGAGGGGAAAGGCCGAAAAATATAACTTACCCACTTTAAATCTATCGCACAGATACAAAGCCCAAGCTAGGGGATGTTCATAGTTACTGACATCATAAAGAGATTCTTCTTTACTTCCAAAAAGATTTGCTGTGGGCCTCCTTTACTGCACAGGCCCACCGGAGCATTTAAACTATATATTTTAAATGATTTACTCACACCTCTTAAATAATGTATTAACTGTGAATCACTGAACAATGTGCACCTGTAAAACAGCTGTTTGGTTGAAGCTTAAGGACAGTCATCAAAGGCAGCCTGGCTCATAGCCTGGCCTTGGGCACATCAGGGGCAGCCTCCAGAGAGGAGTGGGGAAGGGAAGCTTGCTCCGGTGGCTGCTGAAGGAAGGCCCAGATTCAGCTCACAAGGGGAACTGGATCCCCATGACCCTTTCTCCTCTTCATCTGCACTTCGTTAACTCAAAGGAGGGTGGCTGGAGGAACCACACAAGCTTCCTTCCCGTGGGTTTTCGACACTTAGGGAAGACAACACTTGCTGCTGCATATCCCATCTTTCAGCAAACACATGGACCACCTCTTCTTTTTCTTTCTGAAACACTTCTGTTTTCGCTTGTTTAGCCATCTTCCCAGATGGAGCTGGCACATTTTGCGAAATCAGTGTACACCTCTGCATATCATGAAACAACCCTTTTTTTCTCTAGTCATACTATGTATTTGGCACAGGGCCAGTGTGCTCAAAATGAAAAAAAAAAAAAATCTGAATACAAATATCAGCTTCATTGCAGTTCATTGATAAGGGTCAACATATCCTCTAAGTTGGCAAATATTCCTCTTGACAACCGTGAATTATGCCAAGATCACAGAGCTAAAGACCTTATTAGAGGTTTGCAGAGAGCTCAAGTGGAAAAAAAAAAAATCCCAGCTGTTTTTTTTTTTTTAAGAAAGGTTCTTTCCTTCTATAAATCAGTAAATGTTTGCTCCTGAAGTTCTATTCCAACTGAGACATACCATCCCCATTTTCAAAATTGATTTCAGCCAATTTCTTAATGATACAGTCTTTCCAAATAAAATTTCAGAATTTGGGCCTACAAAGAGTAAAATATCTAAAATGTGAATGGCATTAAGAGAATTTTCGGGGTTCCTGGGGAGCTCAGTTGGTTAATCATCTGACTCTTGATTTTAGCTCAGGTCATGATCCAAGGGTCTTGGGATTGAGCTCTGTGGGCTCCACACTGTGGGGGTGGACTTCATGCTCAGACGGAGTTGGCTTCTCTTTCTCTCCCTCTGTCCCTCTCCTCTCCAAATAAATAAATAAATCTTTCAGCAACTAAATATGAATAGCCCAGAGAATAGAATGAGTCTGGGGGACACTAACACGAAATTGTGATGGGAACTATTCTCTCTTTCCTTTTTTTCAGGACATGTGGGCATCAGGCAGTGTCTGGTATCAGTATCTCAGAGTGTCTGGGTGGAAAAGCAGGTTAGTCTTACAGTGTTTTTCCCGACCCATAATCTTTTTTTTTTTTTTTTTTTTTATTGCTAGCCATTGTTTAATTCTCTCATTCTGCCCAAGAGAAGAAAAACTGATCTCAAGTCTGTGTTTGTGTACAAATACCTTCAAAGTCAGAAAGAAAGAGATCTATGGGAACTTTAGGACATGACTTTTTAAGAGATTCCTATTAAGAAAAAGGTCAGTCAGCTGTTACAAGGTGAAAACAAATTTCCTCAAATAAATATAGGTTCCTTTGACAGTCTATGTAACATTTCATGTTGCTGAAACAGAACCTAATTACTCCATGTACAGAAGGTATTTCTAGAACTTAAAGCTTAGGCTAACTCTCCAAGATAGAAATCTGGGTTAGGTATATATAAATCAAGGGCTCTGGCCCCTCACATTCTCTGGTAGAAAACTGTTACCCTCTAGAGACTGGGCCCTACTATGAAGGGTAAAAAGCCTTTATCTTCCCTTCTGATGGCCAAAGCTGACACACTTTAGGATGAAAGGTAGGACAAGGGTCATCTCTACAATAAAACCTGCCAAACCCCATACTGCTCTCCTCTCTCCCTATCATGGCAAGGTCAGCTGAAGTAAGCCCCACCACACACTTCATCCTAAGATGGTCTCCCAAGAACCCACCACACTGTTAATGAGTGTGAGCGCTCTTTATTTTCTTGTAGTTACTTACCTCTTTTTCTAAAGTTTGTAAAACAGACATTGTTTACATAATAAAAATCTATTTCTGTAAGGGCTTTAATTACATCAGGGTACTCATTCATTCCCTGATACCTTAAGCAACAAAACTTATAAATGCTATACAACACCCATCATAAGCTCATCCCTACTTCCTCCCCCAAACTTAAGAGTCCTTCACAACATACAGTGACACTGAACTCCTCATTATCCCAGGAAGGTATTTCTTTTCATGATTCTCTGCTATTGTAAACTTGTGTTTCTACCTGGATTGCCCCTCTTTCCTCCTTCCTTAGCAAAATGTCAACTCATCCTCAAGCCAAGTCAAATATCAACCTGGTCTGAGAAGGTTTCTAGGCTCTTCGAAGGGGTGTCACCTCTACTTCCCCACTGTGTGTTCAGTGCGTGTGGTTCACATCTTATCTGGATTTACTATAGTTTAATGCTCTGTGTTCGTTCTCCAGGTGACGTTGATCTTTTCTTTAATCCTTTTTATTCTCAGAATTCTAGCAGGGTGCCTGGAATGTGTTAGGCACTAAAAAACAAGTTGAAGGACTACCCAATAAATGAATAAACATGAGTGAATTTTGTCAGGAACATCGGCTTCCTGGTAAATTAGAGAAGGGAAAAGAGAGGAAAGGAAGGCTGATGTGCCTGGGGCTTGAGCAGAAGAAAGTAGGACAAGGAAAGAGATGGAAAGAGTCGGGACAACAATCTTTATCCAAATTGCAGAAAACTCCTTAGGTCAGGAGCTACCGTAAACTTCTGAAGTCTATCTTACTAAATGACACAGCAATCAAAATGTCAAGGCCTTGGGGCGCCTGGGTGGCTCAGTGGGTTAAAGCCTCTGCCTTTGGCTCAGGTCATGATCCCAGGGTCCTGAGATCGAGCCCCTCATTGAGCTCTCTGCTCTGCAGGGAGCCTGCTTCCTCCTCTCTCTCTGCCTGCTTCTCTGCCTACTTGTGATCTCTGTCTGTCAAATAAATAAATAAAATATTAAAAAAAAATGTCAAGGCCTCTTATTGGTGGATGGATATTCAAATAATCATCCTGTCTCACTGATATGCCACATAATATGCCTCATTTCAGTAACTCTGAACAACTCCATGTACCACATGCCTTCTCATTTCATGAGAAAGTCTTCCATAGGCCATGTTTCTCAAAGGCACTGTTGGCGATGGGGAAGGACATACTTTTAAGCAAGAGTGACATTTGGATTCCACTCTCATTATTCTCTCCCCCACAGTATGACAACAACAGGAACACGTAAAAAGTGATTCTGCATTTCCCCATTTCCCCCATCTTCAATTGTTGAGAAAGTGGTCCCATCTACCTTTCCTGCCATTGCCTGTTGTTATTTCTCGGCCAAGAAAACACAGTGAGGCCTGCATGAAGTTTCCACCTGTGGGGGCCTCTCTAGTGAATAACCCCTTCTCTTCTACTCCTTTGGGTGATTTTCTGACATTGTAACAACCACAGATATCAGAATCATACATCTGGCCTGTTTACTCTTCTCAAAGTAAATATACAGTTAAAAAGGCAATTATACCCATTAATTATTTTTTCATTTGCTGCCATCTTCTCAGTGCCAAACTGTAAATCCCATAAAACTAAGCTGGAATGGGGACACAGGCCCTTTAAATGGTGACATAAAGTCACCTGGATCCTTGGCTAAGCATGACTAAGAATCATTATTTTTCTTGTTTTTATTGCTACTTCAGGATTCGCATGAAGTCACAGATTCATAATTCATGGAGAGTATTGTGTAACTGGCAGTTTTGCTTTCTCCAAATTCAGTCCTGGTATAAACCTGCCAGCTAGAGTTATATTCTGTGTCCTCTCTTTTACCCTCCAAAGTTTATTTACTCATACTTGCCCTATCTTGAAAAATAAGGGAGAACACAAATTCTACCTCCTTGATGTTACAGATCACTTGATCTGTTTAAGGGACTCATGTGGATGCAGGAAATGTCCATACGTGGGGACTCTCTAATTGGTCTAAATAGGTATAATGAGCATACTATGTAGCTGATAAACTCTGGCCCAAGACCGTTACTGGAAAAGCTCACAGGCTGCATGCTTTCTCATTTCACTGTGTGGGAAACAGCAGGCAACTCCAACTCAGGGAATGTTATTCCTCACCTAAGTACCATCCCACAGAGGCTGATGAAAGCCAAGCTTGGAATGGACAGATCCTGCACAAAAAACCTGACTCATCAGTCCGTGATTTTCATAACCCACCTCCTCCACCCCCGCAACTGCAGTTTCTCACTCCAGGTGGGGAGAAGGCTGCATGAAATGCAGGTTAGTTAAGTAAAATATAATTTTGCATAGAACTCCACAATGGAATACTCAGATACCATCCTTATTTTCAAAGATGCTGATGCAAATGCCATTTGATTTTACAAACAACAACAACAACACAGACGGAAATCTCTGCATGCCTTCTGGCACCGTATACATTGAAATGAACAATCATTCACAGCAACTGCCTTACTATTTTGCGAGTCTGTTATATTATGTCTATCAGACTGTCCACCTGAGGCCCGCTCGAAAGACAACTGTTTGAGGGGTGCGATGTACCACCAGGTTATAAATTCACTGGTGGGCGGAGGCTCACTTAAGCACTCCCTGCCTCTGGTTTCGTCGTGGTCCTCGCTGAGCTGCAATAAGGTTGTCATACTTTCCTGCAGGACCTGGGTGACCTTCTCTGGCGCTTTGATGTTCAATATAGCTTACTGGTGTCACTGCTGGAAGTTAAGTGAGTTAACTGTGCTGTCTAGAGCAGGTCCACAAATTTATATTCTATACAGTAGCAGTTTGCAGACCTTTAACTTGGCCCCGATTTTGAATCCATTTTCTGTCAACCTCCCAAAAAGCAGAGAGAGGTAATAGATAAGAAATACAACTTCATTGTCATATGGAACAGGCCATTCTGTTATCTCTACAGATGGTAATAAAATAGGCACTAGGAAACTACACCTGCCACATGGGGAGCTCAGTACCTTTTATTAGCGCCAACTCTCCGCAGGTAGGGCAAGCGGACTCACGGGTACCAAGACCTACACTACCGACGCAGAAATTAAACCTTCAAGAAGCTGAATGTCTTTACCAAAATCTGTTCTTCGGTGAGAAAAAGAAACATGGACCCAAGTTTTCTGTCTTCTTCTCATAGCTCCTCCAAATGATTTACACATTAGACTTAAGAGTTAAAAACAGGTCTGGCGATTAAAAGCCATTTTTCAGAACAAAGAAACAAAAAAACCCCAAAAACAACAAGTTCTATTCTGAAGCACACTAATCACTTTGCTACTCGGAGAGATCATTTTCCATTACTGTTTCAATGTTTTCTCCTACAAATAGATAAGGACATTACTGGCCATATTACAGGACCCCTGCTAAGGAATCTGAGGCCTCCATGTATCTGGGAAGTCAACATAATTGCCTGCTTGTATAGTAAATTTGAGGCAATAGGATAAATTATGTATTGATAACTAACAATAGCAAGATCAGCTGAATATTTTCAACTTTACTTGATACAAAACTAGAGCAGCTCTCACATATGAATTTTTGCTAGGAAAAAAATCTGTTTTTTCAAGTAAGGCAAAGATGAGGTTTTCTCAGTCTTTTTTTTTCCTCTCATCTTCCCCTGACTGCCATGAATTTTTTTTTTTTTTTTTTTACAAGTTATCTTTACTTGCCTTCGTGTAGCACTTGGGTGAAACACTTTTTTCTGCGTGTATCAGATGAAAACTACTCAGTTTAACAAATATGTACCATAATGCCAAGCCTTCAGAATAACATTATAGTGACATAAAAAAAGATTATATAAGCCTTTTACTTTTTTTCTCTTGTGGGACTCTCCTAGAAACTCTTCTATTGTGTTGAATATAAATGTATTAGTATTTTGTGAAGTGATTTGGATTGACACTGTTCTAATTAGGCAAAACTTTCCTGACAGGTCACCTAAGAGAAATTTCAACTGTTAAGTAATATTTGGGGGTGGACTGTCAGAGAAATAAATCTTTAAGCAAAATCATGAAACCTTATTCTTTCTAAATCAAGCTAGAACTCAATAACATACTTTCTATTTCATGCTGGCAACTTGCAACTTCCTGGGCTAAAGAAATAAAGCACTGAGCTACCTATAAAATGACTCAAAAGGTTTCTCAAATATAAACACTTTTGGCCAAATAGCATTTGGGTGAGTTACAAATAAACAACAACAACAACGCAGACACGTATTAGTGATCAGATTTCCTTTGGAATCCCAAAGTCTCAAAATTAAGAGAGCTCTGTGTTTAAGAGGCTCAAAGGATTTGAACAACAGTTCAGTTATTTTTTTTCAACCCTCAAAAATGTTTGGTACCATGTATGTTAGAAAGGAAATAGTTCGATGAGTCAGTGTCTGAGCTCTCGTTGCCTTGAAGCCAGTCCAAAATGGGAATTTCTGGCACTTGAGACCAACTTCATGAACTTTAAAAACATGTTTTAGTGTTAGAATCACTAGTACATTTTGCCATTCAAATCTCTCATTTAAATCCCATATACACACTCTGAAGGGTCAAATGTTTCTTCCCTCTTCTTCACTAAGACCTGTCCTGCATAATTAAGCCATAAAGTAGGTATAATGGGACCCATGCTAAGTGAGTACTCTCAGGTCCACCTGATTAATGACCAGGAGAGGGAAACCTCCCCAGCAGTCACAGCTCCTCCCTCCTGATCCCCAACACCAGGCCTTCAAAACACGCCGAGTGAACAGTTACTGCTGATGTATGTCTAATCCCCTCCCCATTCCAGCATGCATACATACATACATAAATCAAGAAACAGCCCATAAAATGACGAATTAGGATAAGCTGTGTCCCTCAACTTGCAGTAGGCAGAGGTACAAATCCAGCCCCAGGGCCTCCATTAGCCTGGAGAGTGCTTTCACGTAAATTAGAAGCAGGTGTCTCCTGGGTGGGGCACAGAGACTGTTTTCTTGAGTGGCCCTGGGGTACTGGTTTTGGCTTGCACTTGGCATGGTGTTGGCATGCAGAATGGAGGCTGGGTGATCATCCCTTGCCTTTCTTGGCTAGTGCCTCTGTGGACAGTACAGACCACACAACTCTCCGACAAAAGCCTTGTCTAGCCCCTTGACCCCAGTAAGCTAGAGCCACAGCTTTAAAGAAGAGAGGATAATAGGCACAATGGAGACTTCAGTGGAAAGAATGAAACTAAAATTAACTGTCAACCTTGGTTTTTGTCCACATACATGTAATGCATGGCTTAAGTCAACTAACCATCTCAGAACATACACTCTATGAAAGCAAGAATCACATCATCTTGGAATACTCTCCAAATCCCCAATTCAGTGTTACAGCTTTCCGGGGGGGAGGCTCTCATTACAGAGTTATGAGGTCGATGATCAACAGAGATGAAACGGCCCCTTGGAAACATCCACAAAATTGCGAATACTCTATACTTCATCCATTGTCTTCTAATGATGTAGTACGGATCTCAATTCTAGCTCTATTTCTTAATTCTAGCTCATAAAAATTAAGATGATTTTAGACAAGTCCATATTCCAAATTATGCCTTTTAAACGATGAAACCAAAAGGTTCTGTTTTTAAAAGAACCATACAAATACAAGTTAATCGAGTACAATATTCACTTAAACAAATAAAAGTAACTTGAATATAGCTAGTCATTTTGAAGCACTAAGCTTCATGACACTAGGTACTAGAAGAGACTGCAGAGGTCAGAAGACAAGGCTCAAATGCCTGTAGGGACTTAACAAGTCCTATTAATGAGTATAGTGTCATGAAATCAGGATGCATGCACAGTGATGAAAACCATGGGCATGGCAATGTGTAACAGCAAGGAGTGGAGGGAACAGACATATATGTCCTAGTGTTATAGACTGAATGTTTAAGTCCATTCATATGTTGAAACCCTAAATCCAATGTGATGATATTTGTTAAGCAAGGTGTGGGTAAGGTAATTAAGTCATTAGGTGGATTATTCCCCACAGAAGAAGAGGCCAGAGAGCTAGTTAGCTCTCTTTCCATCGTGTGTGGATACAACAAGAAGATGGCCATCTAGGAACCAGGGAGCTGCCCTCATCAGACATTGAATCTGCCCGTGCCTTGATCTTGTCTTCCCAACCTCTAGAATTGAAGGAAATGAAAGTTTGCTGTATAAACCAATAGTGTATGCTATGCTTGATATGGCTGTCTGAACAGACTAGCACAGCATCTAAAATTGGTGAAGCAATTTGGACACCTGGGTGGCTCAGTCGGTTAAGTGTCTGCCTTCAGCTCTGGTCATGATCCAAGGTCCTGGTTCTGGCTCCCTGCTCAGTGCAGAGTCTGCTTCTTCCTCTTCCTCTGCCCACACCACCCGCCCACTCGTGCTTATGCTCTCGCTCTCTCTCAAATAAATAAAATCTTTAAAAAATAAAACTGGTGAAGTGATAGCAAGTTTCAGCTCCAGTCACTTACTGCTGTGTGGGGATGTTATTGTTATTAAATTATTTGGGTGTTTGGGAGTTGGTAAATGGCAAATTTTTTTCTCCTTTTAATCTACTGATCCCAAAATCAGCTTTTTCTAACTATGCAATGTCTCTAATGCTTAAAACATAGCCTCTCAAATACTAAAAGTCAGTAAACACATCTTTGCCTAATCTCTTCTGCAGACAGAACATTGCCAGTTTTCACAATGTCCACCACCTTGGACTTCGCTACTCACCCAAGTGCAGTTCGCTAATGTCAGTATGAAAACGTTCGGTCTAGAGTAGAATACAAGATCGAATTTGAACACATAATAACCAAAGTGCAAGTTGTACCAATTACAGGCAGACAGAAGAGAAAAATGAAATAAACCAGGTCTGAAGAGCTAAAATCATCCGTATCCGCTCGGGTATATTTCAAAAAGGAAATTTATAAAACCAAGCATCTCCATAAGAAACAAGAGCAGATACAAGATACATTGCTTCCTTTTTCTGAATTCTTTTTGCTTCTTGTTTTTAATTGTGTAGATTAAGTAGCAGCTCAATTTGTTAATTGCTTTCCTTAAAACAATTAACTATTAATTATAGTCACTGTTATTAGACCTCTCCAATTCTTCCAAGCTGCAGATGTTTTTACAGCAGGCTCCCAGTGAGATTGGCAGTGTAGAATATTCTCTGCCAGCAAGCTGATTTCCTTTTAGCAAGTGTCTACATGCAAGATAATGTCCTTTGTTAATAAGGTTTTTATGCAAATGAAAATGAACATGACACTGTAAATGCACATGCATTAGCAATTAAAAGCGAAGTGCCTGTAAGATAGATTTTTATTTTCACTTTTTGGGATAAGAATCCTGCATTGGTTGAAATGCCCCGTTTTCAAACCACACGCTGTTAGGAATAATCAGAAGCCATTTATAGGAGAGTGAGATCCTCTCTGCACATTTCCCCATGATTTATAGCCACAATGCCATACAGTCAAAACCCTACGTTTACAAACGTACTCAGTTTATTTTTAAGGTTACATGATTTCCACTGCACTTCACAGGGTCTGTATTAACACATCAAATGTGTCCAGTAACTGTCCAGCTTGCTTCCTGTGACCCTCGAGATATAGTAATGCACATTTACACTTGAGTTAATGGTGCTTCTATGTCCTGCCACTCGACTGGTATCCCATACATGATCTAATAACTTCTTATCGACCCAGAAATGCTTAGCAGACCGTTACCCTGAAAGGGAAGTCATCCTTACACATGCCCTTTAGGAAAGCTGTATTTGTTGTTTGAGGTGAGAAAAGCTTTAATGACAATTTACATGGTACTTAGCCTCCAGAAGATGCAGAATAGGGGAAATCAATGCCTGTGTTATCTAGTACTTTTTTTTAAATATGCTCTTTCCCACAATTTTTCAACCCTCGCAACCCCTACTCAGGTGAAGGCAAGCCTCTCTATTTTGTTGTTTTTAAACAGGTGATACTTGAGACTTACTTTACTTAAAAAAAAATTCCATCAACAACTTCTGTTTAATATCCTTGAGGTCAGAAAATACCAGTATGCTGACGGTCCTCTAGGCCTACCTATGTTTCTCAGCATTTGCGCCACCTATCTTTCCCAGATTTTCTTCCTGCAGAGTCTACGGGGACCTTGAACTCTACCTACCCCCTGTGCTTCTTACCCCTTAGGCTTAGAAAACCCACCTCCCCTGCAAAGCCTTTTTTTGGACCACCGCAATCCAGGTTAATTATATCCCATTCTGAGCCTGGGATGGGACTTCCCGACTCTGCCTGGAACTGGCTGTAGGTAGGAAACAGCAACTGTCTTGATCTCTCATAGGCTAATCTCCTCTTTTGTCGAATGAAGGACTGCATGAACGTGGCACAGCCTCACGTCGCTCATCGAAACCCAGGGTTTGACCTGCTTGAACCTTTCTGGCAAGAAGACAGTATCTGGATAGCTATGATGCATACATTATCAAAAGGCTCAAATGGGAGTCCGAGAGCACAGATGGAAATCTGAAAGGACTGTTTCTAGTGATGGAGCGCCTGCAAAGAAAGGGGGGAAATAGCTCACTAGTTCCTTTAAGCCCCAAGAGAAACATGGTGTGTCCAACTTTGTAGGGTTCACCAAGACAGGGTGTGCGGAGAACTTGGCAATTCGGGTTCACTGCTTTAATGGAAGAGAAAAACTGATCAGGACTGTGTGTTTTCTTTGTTGTTCAGCTCTCTAGTTTATGAGCTATTCAGGGGAAGCTGAAAAAATTGAAGCAGAATATAAGCATTTAATTTCTTTTATTGTAGTACATTCAGATGAGTAGGTTTTAAATACCTGTTTAAAAGTTTACTCAGCTATTGACACAGATCAGGGACTTTTGGAGAATTAAAGGACTCAAAGAGACCCAAATTATCTGAGTCCCTTTCTTACTGATGTGAGAAAACACCAACAGCCTGATCTTAAAGGACAGTTATTGAAATTCAGATTGAACATGAGCTTTTAACAACTAGAAACTGCATTTGCTTCTCAATTGCTAAATGGATAGGAGCTTAACTGAATCAGACATTTTAAAGAAGAGAAAAACCACTGGAGAGGATTTAGGTTCAAAACTCAAAGGAGACTCCTGAATTTGATGAGTAGGAAGTATGATTTAAATTTCTATAATATTATTGATGACCAACCTCAGGATGGAGCTAAATTATAATGTAAATACACTTGAGTTTATCAGCTTATAAGCAGGCCTGGCTGAACTCAGAGCAAGCTGCAGACCACCAAGAACATAAAACATCCTTAATTTTGTCACAGCAGTATGCAAATCAGGGTTCCATGCTGTTTCTGCGGCCAGGTGCAGAGCAGTGCTTGGGGTCAGCAGGCTCTGTGGAAGCCTTCTTCCTCACAGCCCCCCTAGAACCAAATCCTCTGTCACTCTCAGTCATTACAAAGCTGGGGTCGAATTGAGTCAAGCCCTCCCTGAACAGACTCCACAATTCCTGAGAAGAGCTGAGACACTTTAAATATTAGGGTGCTAACTTAGATGAAGAAAATCAGTGAAGAGACACTCCTGAAGGTGAGCCTTTCAAAAAGAAGAAAGGTTTTCAGACTCTTGTTTGGTGGTATTTCTATTATTGTTAGATATTCCTGTTTTTGAGGGACTGAAGGTCTATATTTAAACACCGCTGCTAGAAAAATTTCCATTCTGTTCTATATACACATAGGATTTTGCTCCTGAGCTTAATGGCTAGAAAATTAGGGATATGCTTAGATCACATAATCATTTAAACTACAAAATGGCGCCTGGGTGGCTCAGTCAGTTAAGCTTCTAATTCTTGGTTTCGGCTCAGGTCAGGATCTTGGGATCCTGGGATGAGCCAGGCCTCAGGCACCATGCTCAGTGGGGAGTCTCCTTCTCTGACTCTCTCTTCCTTTCCCTCTGCCCCTCCCCTCCTCAGCTGGTGCACGGGTGCATGCTCTCTCTCTTTCAAATAAAATTTTAAAATAAATTTAAAATTTTAAATAATTTTTAAAATCTTAAAAAATTAAAAAACAAAAAAATAAACTACACAATAATAATTATGACTATAATTCTCATTTTTGAGCACTTAAAGTATACCAGCTACTTCACATATTTATTTCTAATCTACTCCCCTTTGAAGGGAGACCTGAATTCACTGCAGCTCTACCACTGTGTAGCTCTGCAAGATCTGTGAGCCTCAATTTCCAAGTCTCTTAAACTCTTAATAATAGTGATTTCATAGAGCACCATACGATTGAAAATACTAAATAGCCTGGCATAGTCCTTGCAAATAATTGTTAGCTGCTATTTCTCTTGTTCCTAACTTGAGTTTTTTTTCCCCCAACTTCCCTCTCTCATCCACTCATAAATATTTCGAAAAGAAAACAAAGGAAAAAGTTCCCCTCCACCTAATTTCCCCCTCAACATTTTATCTGCTTTGACACAGCTCACACTCTTACCCATAGAACATTTACAAGCCAGATGCACCTTGTTTCAGGGTATGAGAGAGGTGAACAGGGAAGGACCTGCTGTTCTTTGGACTCTAGACTCTGAGAAAGAAGAAAAAGGAAAATGTCCTTATTCTTATGCATGCTGTCGAGGCTACCAGCAGCCACTTTCTGATTTTAGGATGCTGCATTTAAGTGAATATGGGGAGGGCTTCCATTCTAGAAGCATGGAGAAGCCCATCTCCCATTTATCACACCTAAAACCCTACAGGAAATCAATGAAACAAACAACAGAAAACTCTGAAAGGTAGAAAACCGATGGAAGACTTTCTAGGAATACTCAGACACAAAGAACTACTCATTGACCTGATTTAAAAGGACTGTTGAAAGAAGCAAAGACAGAGGAGATGATAACAGAAGGAAACTTGGAACATCAGAGTAAGAGAGAACTATAGAACTAGTAAGTAGATGCATAAATAAAATAGACTACAATTCTTCTGAGTTTTACAAATGATGTTAGATGGTTGAAATCAAAATTATACTTTAATGTAGTTCTCAAAATACATATAAATAAGACATGTAAAACAACTAAATTATAAAATGGGAAGAGAAAAGGAACCTAAGTGGGGGTAAGGGACCTACATTTCACTTTAAGTGGCAAAACACTAACATTAGACTATGAATAAGTTTCAAATGTGTTACAGAATTTCTAAAGTAAGCACTAAAAAATACAAAAAGATATACAAAAAACACTATGACTAAAGCAAAAGGAACACTAGAAGATGTTTAAGTAAACCATAGGAATGCAGGAAAGGGGAAGCAAAGAAACAATCAAATAAACCAAATAGAAAAAAATAACAATAAAGTGTCAGACTTAACTTCTAACAAAATATCAACAATTTCATTAAATGTTAAGTGTTTTAAATATACCAATTAAAGGACAGGGATTGGCAGAGTGGCTCAACCAAATATGGTATCTATAAGAAACTCATTTCTACTATGATGATATAGGCAGGATGAAAGTAAAGATGTATAAAGAAAATACCAATCATAAGAAAGGTGTTATATCACATCAATTAGACTTCAGACAAAAGAAAATTACTAGGAACAGAAAGCTACATTACATAACAATAAGAGTGTCAATACAACAAGAAGTCATAAAAGAGTGTCTGCTTTCAAGTAATAAAGACATGGCAATAGATTCTATTACAATTAACCTTGTGGCCTTGGACTTCATTAGTCTATAAGCTTCTCTAAACCTCAATGTTCCCATCTCAGAAATAGTGAGACGGTGTGTGGGGGGAAGGACTAATAATGCCAAAGTTATTCAAAGATGTAAATAAGGCCACTACACAAAAGTATAAAAGCTCTTTTCCCTCTACTACACTATAAATTTGGTCTGAAAACTGAAAATGAACACAAGAAATCCTCAAAGTTGACTTTTCAACTCTTTACATAATTATTTTTTCCTTTCAATTGGTCATGAGTATTATTTGCAGACGATGACCTTTTGCTGTAAAAGCAATTCTTTGGAAGGAAAAAAATATCCTGGCAAATTAATAAAGATCTTAGAAAAACAGATTCCAATCAACTTTAGCGCTCATTGTGTAATGACTGGTGAACTGGTGTGAATCACTGGAAAAATCTGTTGATACAAAATACAATGGTTAAATACAAATGGGGTGGAATCTAGATGCTTACCATTGTCACCCACTTCTTCTTTTCAGACTTAAAATAGTAAAGAAAGTAAGGAAGGGGAGAGGTAAATTAGACCATACAATTATTATTTAATATTCCACAAAATAAGAAAAATTACAAAAAAGAGAACAAAAAATGATTACTCAAGCAATCTCATTTGATGGATCTTCTTCCTTTTTCCTCCCTTCCTTTCTGTCCTTTCCTTCCTTTTGTCCTTTGTTTCTTTTTATTTTTCTTTCAAGTTTCCATGTGTATATTGTTATCTTCCTTTTTGGTGGAGAATGGAAGATCTTATCTTTTCCTTTCAAGCATAATGCTGATTACACTGTGTCTGTGTGTGTGTGTGTGTTTTAACTACTCTAACGCATTTGATTTGGATTGAATTAAAATAAACAGCTTTAGTTGACATTAACTTCTCTATTTTCAGACAGAATGGTCTAAGCCAAAATTTAATATTCCCAAACACCCTAGAAAAGATTCAAAAGAAGAAAAAGAGAAATGTACCCTGCCAAAGTTATACTACTGCTTGTAACTGATAGGTGACTGCACAGCACCCCAAATAATGGGTACTACTACTTTCATTCTTCATAATTGATCAAAAGAATGGAGTGGAGCAGGGTGTCTTGGTGGCTCAGTCAATGAAACATCTGAATCCTGGTTTAGGCTCGGGTCATGATCTCAGGGTCCTGAGATCAAGCCCCAAGTTGGGCTCCATGCTCAGCACAGAGTCTGCTTGCCCCTCCCCTTCCTCCTCTGTTCTTATGTGCTCTCTCTCTCTCTCTCTCTCTAAAATATATAAATAAAACTTAAAAAAAAAAAAAAGAAGAGTGAAGCAAAGGAATTTACAAATTCATGCTAATTAAATTTTAACTTAATTTTAGGAAATGATTTAGCTATCAAATAAGTTACTAAATGATAATTGATAATAAGTGAATCAAAACATAAAATTTCAAATAACCTAATATTAGGTTTAAAGTGAATTTATTAATCAGAATAAAACTGATGTTCATAGGTTTTTTTATGGAGGGTTCAATTCATTATGTGTCACTGTATTCAAAACATTCAGATACTTTGAAAACTTGTGAGACCTTTGATATCAGAGTTTATTAAAGGTCATGCTCTCTCAGGTCAAGGCTTATGAAGACACAATTACTAAAGCTGAGTTTTAGATAATGAAGCAGTGGTAGGGAAGCATTCCATGGGAACACTGCTCCAGTTCCTGGTTTTCTGTAGTATACAGTTGAAAGAACCAGTAATTTTTAAAAATGCAATTAGAGCATCAGATTAGAGCATCAAAAGGAAAACCCACTGACTAGATTGAGTTAATTAGTTCATAAATTTATTTTTTCATCTTTGCTCTCATGTCTCTATTTTCATGTTCTTAGACTTTTTATACCACTAACTTCTAAAACAATTTGTAGCAGCTTTCATTAGTCATAATGGTCAATATGATTGTTCTAAGAATACGTAGAATAGGAACTAGGGAAATAGATGTCACTAATATCTGATATCAACAGATATTACTAACATTATTACTCCCATTGGCCACAGCCACTGAATTTGACTCTGAAAACATGTTATGATATCAAGGTCATATGTATCAAAAGGTGACTAAGGCAGTAATTAGCTCTTTGCTTACATGCATCAGAGATTTTTGATAAATAATTTTATTTTCACCCCCCAAAGATCCCTTCTCGGTATGTGATAGCAAAATTCCAGCTGTGACAAGGTTAGACAATTTACAAGAATGTGCAAAGGGGGGAAAATGCAGACTGATTTCTGCCTATTTGATTAACCTGATTTCAAGATGAGCTTGTAAAAGTCTTTATTATAGAGACAAAGAATAAACTAAGTTTTTGTTTGCTTATTTTTAAATCTCTGCTAGTTTATGGAAAAATAGGCAAAACTGAGACAAAGCAATCCACATCTCAGCTTTACTGCCTCTGTACACTCAGACCGAAATCCTTATAGAATGCCAAACAAGGGAAATGCTTCAGGGCCATTCATCTAAAGTCCTGAGATTCTGTGATTGAAAGTAACATGTGGAATCATTTTGAGAAAAATAAACTTAAGTCAGGGGAAAATGACAAAAGTAATAAACCTAGAGAGAGTGGAGACTGAAAAAAGGAAATAGCTCCAGGGAAATATTTTGAGATGCAGCAGACAGAAATTTCCAAGCCAGAGAAACAGAATTTGCGTACATGAAACATACTATGCTGGAATATTTTTTTAATGCTTTAATTTTTTTATAAACATATAATGTATTATTAGCCCCCGGGGTACAGGTCTGTGAATTGCCAGGTTTACACACTTCACAGCACTCACCATAACCCATACCCTCCCCAATGTCCATAATCCCACCCCCTCTCCCTACCCCCGTCCCGCCAACAGCCCTCAGTTTGTTTTGTGAGATTAAGAGTCTCTTATGGTTTGTCTCCCTCCCTTCCTGCCCCCAAAACCCCCCATGTTGCATCTCTATTTCCTCATATCAGTGAGATCATATGATAGTTGTCTTTCTCTGGTTGACTTATTTCGCTAAGCATAATACCCTCTAGTTCCATCCACGTCATCGCAAATGGCAAGATTTCATTTCTTTTGATGGCTGCATAGTATTCCATTGTATATATATACCACATCTTCTTTATCCATTCATCTGTTGATGGACATCTAGGTTCTTTCCATAGTTTGGCTATTGTAGACATTGTTGCTATAAACATTTGGGAGCACATGCCCCTTCGGATCACTACGTTTGTATCATTAGGGTAAATACCCAGTAGTACTATGCTGGAATATTATGTATTTTCTATGTATTTACAGCATTTGCATGAAATCATTTTAAATACTGAGCTGCAACCCCAAATATAGTGTAATACATCCCAATAAAATACTTTTGTTCCTTAATGAACTAAAATAAAGAAGATCAGATGTTTCTTGGCATGATAGGAAAAGCTCTCAAGTGGAGACAAAAGTACTGGGTTCTACCTGACTTCTCCACCAACCTCCCTGGCTTCAGTGGGGACATCAATTCCCTTCCCTGCATCTTCCGTTTTCTAATGACAAAGGTGAAACGAGAGGACCTCAGAGATCCCCCAGGCTCTAACTCTCTGTGAATCCATAAATCTAACCACTCCCAGTGCTTAGGATGTTTAACAAAGGCTCTACTGAGACTGACGTTATAATTTTTACTGTCACAAGCAAAGGGACTCAACTATAGGGTAAGATAGAAGGGAAATTTTGCAGGACAAAACAATAACCTTAGAGAATTTGAATGAGACAGCTAAAAAGGTCCTATTTAAAATTATTCTGGAGCAAACTATAAAATGTTTAGAGCTAAAGGAGGCATCGTGTATTTAAAGTTAAATAAGAATGGTATTGAGAATGTATATCTTAAAATGTGTCTAGGTAAAATATATGTAGAATGGTAAGCTTTCAATATTTATTCCATTCAGCAGACACAATTTCAAATTTTACTATGTCAAAGGGATCAAAAAGCTCACTGATTCCTTTCCTATCTTTGATTTTGTCTTCAAGTAAGCACACGGGATCATCTGTACACATTCTCAAATATCACAGCTCTGGGTTGATGGTGATTAATGCTGGGCTGCCCCTGCAGCCCACTTCCGGGAGAGGAGGACCAAGGCTTAGAGTGCAGGTGGTTGCAGACACATCATTTGCCTCAACTGGACACTGGATTTAATTGTGGTATCTACTTCGATGCATGGTTGTAAAGATTAAATGAAGTAATCCATTTAAAGCACTTAATAAATACCGGCACACATACCACGGGTCACATAAATGTCATTGTTTTTTTTTTATCATTATTATCAACATCATCATCACCATCATCATTATCACCACATCCCAGACAATGTTTAATTAATTTCCAAAGATGAAAGAAGTTGACAAGTTCAAATACATCAAACCTGCAGGCAAAGATACACATAAATGGAGAGTTAAATAATTCTTTTGTGCCCTCTTCCCAGGGCTTCTCCTGCCATTCACAATCGGGACTACAAAGATTGGGACATCATTCTCTACCACTCAGGTCCTGTGAGAGTATGTGGCTGATTAAAATCAACACAGACACTTATTTTACTTTCTTCCCTAAATACTTCCTAAAAAGAGTGCGATTAGGATTCCCAGGTCCTAACTACAAATGGTACCATAATAGGACATCCTGCCGACTTCTACACATACACTAACCATAGAAATTTTATAGCACTTAAGGAATTTGAGCTTTAGAGGCTCATGAACAGGGCCTGGCTTACAATAACATTACAGGACCCATCATCATCATCACTACTATCCTTTTTGTAATGACTTAGAAGCTATCTATTCTCTCTTACCATTAGAGATCACGTTTCCCAAAGTAGGGCTTCTTCCTGATAAATTTAGTACATTGAATATTGCTTCACCCCAGAAGAATTTAGTAATGAATGAATAACTGATACATATGTGAATAAAATAATGAATTAATAATCAAGTAATTAAGAGAGAGTAAATCAGAGCCAATAGATTTGTTGGTCATATTCTACTCTGTTGTGGCCATCTGGTCATTCCTCTAATCTCTTGCCAAGCTGGTGTCAAGTTTGATTTGCAATTTTGGAAAAAATACATGCTGGCTTCTATAAGCTTTATTAGTTTCTTTCCTCTTGATAACTTGTGTTTAGATATTATAATTTGAGGTGGTAAGAATCTGGAATAAACTCTAATTTTTCTATGAATCAAAAGTAAAGGCTAGTTTGGACTAGGTAAAAATGAATCTAAATGAAGAAAAGGAATTAGCTTCATGCTTTCATCCATATGTGTATGGATGTGTATGTGTGAGTGTGTGTATAAAAACTCTGTGTGTATAAAAACTCTGCCATACAAGAGTGACCAATACCCTGGAAGTTTTGATTCAGGGATTTTCAACTTTGTTGAGACTGGTCACCTTATTCATAATTCTTATCTACAGAAACTGGGTTACAGAGCAGTAACTTACACTATGCAAATTTATGAGAGGCTGATATTCCAATCAGAATGCCAGTATTTTCATTTACATACACCACTGGAAACAGTCAAGAAGATTACTTTGCTGGTGGATTCTTTCTTTGTTTTTTTGTTTTTCCCTTCTCTTGGTTTTTTGTTTTGTTTTTGATTTTCTTTTCCAGAGGGAGAGAGAGAATCTTGGGCCATCTCCACACTCATTGTGAAGATGGATGCAGGGCTCAATCTTGTGACCTGAGATGGTGACCTGAGCTGAAATTAAGAGTCGGACACGGAACCGACTGAGCCACCCAGGCAATCGGGTGGATTCCTTCTTCAAAGGGAACTTTATATGATGACAAAATTATAACTGAAAAGCTGCTTAGTGATCAAACTACAAAAAAATAAATTATCTTAATATAACAATGTGCAGGGGCGCCTGGGTGGCTCAGTGGGTTAAGCCGCTGCCTTCGGCTCGGGTCATGATCTCGGGGTCCTGGGATCGAGTCCCGCATCGGGCTCTCTGCTCAGCAGGGAACCTGCTCCCCCCCCCCTTCTCTATATCTCTCTCTCTGCCTGCCTCTCTGTCTACTTGTGATCTCCCTCTATCAAATACATAAATAAAATCTAAAAAAAAATATATATATATATAACAATGTGCAGCAAAGAAAGACAGGGCTATCTTCCCCACTGTGGAGGTAGTGCTTTCAGTGTTGTCTCTTTAAAACACCCCCTTCCCTGGAAGCGTGGAAAGCCCTATGGTCAACATCCTCATGTAGTCTTAAGGATCACTGTGGGGAGGAAATGGATAATATATATAAGATGCATTACCAGGTAATTAGTAGTCACCCTGTATCGGTATTCTTTAAGTTGGGTTATGTGTACCCCTGAGGGAACACAAATGCTTGCCCTCTTAAAACTAAACTTCTATATTTATTATGTCTTATAACTGATCTCCTTGGAAATACCCTTCAGTCATCAGGAGCTCCCTGAAATGGTGCATTTCTTAGTATTGTTGAAACCTCGTAAGCACCAAGCAAGGAACATTTACAAATAATGTGTGTCAAAAGAGCTTCTATAGATAGGGTTCCTAATACCTCTTCTAGGGATCCATTTTCAAGTTTTTGGTTTTATGTTTAAAAACTGTGTATCATATGTAGAATATATTTATGAAATTTTGATCAATTATATAATCCTAGCTATTATAATTCAATCCAGAAAAATAATTCAACATAATGAGAACTGTGGCCACAGAAAAATTTTTTAAATGTTATTTCAATTTATGTAGGTATTTTTATTGCAGAAATTATGATAAATACATCAGTGAAACATTTTCAGGCATAAAATACATGATGTTAGGATAAATTCTGTGGAACAGAAATATGATTTTAAGGATTAAAAAAACATGCAAAAAATCTGACTTATAAAATCTTACATTTTTAAAATAAATAATGGTGGATTACAGATTGTTGGTATTTTTGTTCATACTGGATTCATTTTAATGTGATATCATTCTTTCATTAGCCAAAAATTGCTTCTTTTGCAACACCAGTAATTGAAACTTATGATAAAATATTTCAGATGTCAACTTTAAAATGACAGAGGAAATGAAAAGGTGTCCAATTTTCTATTCGAGGGATATAAAAAAATAATTGAAGAGCACTGAGTCAAACTGATCACCCATTTTCTTTTCTTTATTTTTTTAATTACTCATTTTCCATTAAAAAATTCAGTGTCTCTGCCCAAGCCACAGCTTTTAGAAAGTTAATATGGTTCCACATGCGATCTATATTTTAGAGGTTATATTAACATTCCATGCCTCCCTAATCCTACTTGTATGTTATTGCTTAGTTTAAGGTTACTTTGTTGTTTTGCAGATTCCTGACCTCATCCATTTTCAGGTTGCCTTTTCATAATTTTATTACCAGAACACCATCTTTCTTCATGGTCCTATATTATCCTGTTGCTTCTCAGTGTAGTGAGCAGATGGGAGATAGTGAGGACATCGTAAGAAAGGATGGAAATATCTCAGAGAAAACAATGGAATGGTCAATGACAGCTTCTGAAAAGTAAGATATAGATGGATAAAGCTTTACCCTTTTTTTTAAAGTACTCATGGGAAGTAGAAACAGCTGTATCTTTAAAGGAAATGATAATACAGACTTATCACTACCATTTAGGATGAGACGTTCAGGCTCCCGGTTCTCATGAAAATAAAATTCTAGTTCCTGAAGATCAAAGGAAAATTTAATAAATACATTTTCATGGTGTGGAGGGAGTTAACATGCTACAGTAAACCTTTCCTAAAATGTTTATGTTGTCACCTCTTTGAAGTTGATGGACTTCAATTATTGAGTTGGATGCATGCTTCTTTGCCAAAAGAGAGAGAGAGAGAAAGAAAGAAAGGGAGAGAGAGGGGAAGGGAAGGAGGGAGGCAAGGAGGGAGAAAGGAAGGAAGGAAGGAAGGAAGGAAGGAAGGAAGGAAGGAAGGAAATAAAGAATACTCTAATAGGTGATAGGCTACTATATATAACTGTGATGTCTGTTCATTGCCAATTATACTGTGCCAAGAAACTCAAGTGAGCTTGGATTGAAATCCAGCTCATGTACTTTCCATCAAAATATGATGTCCAGGGTTGTAATGTTCATGAGGGAGTATCTATCTCTTATTTGTACAAAGGTGACTAACAGTAATAGGCTAATAGGCTACAGGCTATTAGTAGCTAATTCTTTAGCTAATAGTTAATAGTAGTTAAGAGTACCTAATAGGCTAATAGTAGTCTATTCTCCCTGGCTCTGAATTCTCACATTTGATCTTATCTTCAGAAATCACGTTTGGCTCTACCTTTAAAACAGACCCAGAATCTGACCAACTTTCAACAAACTTCTCTGGCACCAACCAGGCCCAAGTCATCATAACTCATGTCTGGATTGTTGAAATCACCTCTTAACTAACCTCCCTGCCGCCAACTTTCCCCCATTGTAGTTTATTCTCAATACAGCAGCCAGAATGATCCTGCTAAAATGTAAATTAGATCATGTCTCTCCTCTGCTCAAAACACTCCCATCCTATCCAGAGTACAAGCCAAAATCCTTACAGTGGCTATCAGGCCAATGTGCTCTCCCCGGCTTGCCCCAGATTCCTGAACTCATCTCTGACTTTTCCACTCACTTCTTGTGCTATAGCCACATTGTTCTCTGCATTGTTCCCTTGAAACACCAGGCATGCCTCTGGCTCAAGATATTTGTATTTATTGTTCCTTCTGCCTGGAACCCAGACATCTATGTGGCCCATTCTATAGTCTCCTTAGAGTCCTGGGCTAAATGTCACTCTACATGTGAAATCTTCTCTAACCAGACTATTTTAAAAAGCAGCAACACACACATGTACACTATATTAAGCACATCTTTTATTGTCTGTATCTGTTGTCCTACCATACTTGAGTAATAGTAAAATCTTCATTTTAACACACACACACACTTTCCTTTCTTTGCTCTACTTTATTCCATACCTGTTAGAATGGCTATTATCAGACAAGTGATAACAAGTGTTGGGAGGATGTGGAAGAAAAGGAACTGCTATGTAATACTTTTGGTGAGAATGTAAATTGGTATAGCCACTTGAAATACAGTATGGAGGTGCCTCAAAAATTTAAAAACAGAACTAATGTATGATCCAGCAGTTCCACTTCTGGGTGAAATATTCCAAGAAAATGAAAGCAGAGTTTTGATGAGATGTCTGCACTCCCACATTTATTAAGGCATCACTCAGAATAGCCAAGATATGGCAAGAACCTAAGTATCCGTCAATAGATCAATGGATAAAAAGGGTATGTATATACATACACTGCAGAATAGTATTCAGCCATGAGCAAAAAGGAAACCCCCATTTGTGACAATACAGCTGGAGCTTGAGGGTAATACAGTAAGTGAAATAAATCAGAGAAAGACAAATACTATATATCACTTATATATGCAATCTAAAAAAAGTCAAACTCATGGAAACAGAGAGTAGAATGGTGGTTACCAGGAGCTGAGAGTAGGTGAAATGGGGAGATTCTGGTCAAAAAGTATAAACTTCTAGCTATAGGATGAGTAAGTTCTATGGACCTAATGCATAGCATAATGACTACAGTTAATAATACTATATTATATACTTGGAAGTTGCTAAGAGAGTAGATCTTAAATGTTCTCACCACACAGAAGAAATGGCAAGCATGTGATTTAAGATGTTAGCAAATGCTATGGTGGTGATCATCTTACAATATGCAAGTCTATCAAACCAACATTGATACCATTGACATGTTCTATGTCAATGATATCTCAATGAAGCTGAAGAGGGGGAAAAATAGACAAGTTGATATTCCTGACAGTAGGATGCTCCTAGTCTACATGATACCAGCTGGAATGGAGATTTGAGAGTTGGTCTATAATTTCAAAGATGCTACCTCAAATCTAGGATTCTTATTTCCTTAATTTTAAAAAATCTTTTTCTTAATGGCATGTATCCTTGGCTTACACTGACAGATCCCAACACAGAAAGCTCTTTGAAGCACTCATTATTTCCTAAATTTTACAGATGTTTTGGAGGATTTTGTCCTCTAACCCCCACCTGAAGTCAGTAACACACCATTTCTTCTCCGCCTCCTCCTCCTTCTTTTTTTCTTACTTAATCTAAGGAGGATTTTTGTTCCTTTTAAAGAAATGTCATGTCTTTTCCTAATGGACACTGTGAATCATGTGACTTCTTGTTTTCCTTTCTGCTGTAGTTATCAGAAAGGTCAGAACCAAATCTCAACTAAATGATTATTGAAAAATATGTAGTTCATATATTGTCATTCCAGAGTACCACTTTGCACCATACACCTTGTAGTATAAAATTTGATGTTTTGTTCTCCATGTTTTCTCCATCATTTATATCTATTTGTACTTCAATCTCGCCATGTTCTTTTCAAGTCCTTCTGAAATGATATAGATATTTAAGTCAATAAGTCAGCAAATGAAATTTCATTTGCTGTGTGCCTTTGGAAACAATCATCTAAGTTCAGAAGGACATAGAAAAACAATTTTACTGTGGCTAAACTGAAATCTCTAGGAAGTGTGTGACAAACATCCTATAGATATTTTTATATCTCTTTTATTTTTTCCATGATGTATCTAGATGTACCTAGAAGATTTTGAATAAAATCATACTCTAACCATCCAAGAGATCCTGACAAAAGGCCAAATAATCAGAAGTTCTTGGCTCCATAAATATATAAGAAATATTTAATTTTATGTATTTGAGAGAGAGAACGCGCCAGTGGGGTGGTGGGAGGAGAGGAGGAAGACAGGAAAGCAGACACACTGCTGGTGGGGATCCATCCCAAAACCTTAGGATCATGATTGAGCCAAAGGTAGATGCTTAACCAACTGAATCACCCAGGTTCCCCTTGACTCAATAAATATAAAGATGTAAAATTAGAATCAGAATAGATAAGCCACAGATTACAATAAAAATACTGTAATTTTATTAAAATATTTTATATCACGAATGTAGGGTTTAAAGAAATCTAACATAATAAACACTGCGTTCTGACATAGTACTCATTTAGTATCCTACTATCTTCACATTTGACAACTATCTGAAGTTTAATTTTTGCAGATTTTTAAAAAAATCAACTTCTCCCCCAGTAATAAGAGTTTAGTGATAACTTCATACCAAATATATTTATGTATCTACAACTACTAGCAAGGTCTTACTACTTTTCCTACTTTGATTGTGGTGACCTGTCCTCACAAAGTTTTTTTGTGGCGACTTGATATGGTTCATGGGTATTTATTCTCATATAATATGTGCAATCAAAAAATCCTGCATTAATTCTGTAGAAACGATATTTTAATTGGGCAGCAGTTGGTACCTTAAAGGTCAGTATGTTTAACTACCAGAACATCGCCAGCTCTAGCAGCAGATGGAGGGCAAACAGGTTGTTCATTCTATATAAACTACCTGGTTGGAAAGGAAATTGGACATTATGCTAACTTACTCTTATCCCTTAAGTATTTAGTTTATCAGTGAAGTGTGCAAAACTTCAAGTGTAACACACACACACACACACACACACACACAAATAGGAGAAATAACTTGAAGTGTAAACTTCAGAGAAACAATTGGCCTGTGAGGCTTCACAGGAAGACTGGGGGCGGCTCTCAGGGATGAGAAGGAAAAGCAAAGGAGCTAAGGGAAAGAGAGCAAGAGAAGGAGACAGTAAAAGAAAAATCCCAAGTTCTCTTCCTCCTTGTGACACCTGAGTGAATTCTGCATGGGGTTAATGGGGCGCCTTTTGAGTTTTCTTTCTGTTTCTTTCTGTTTTGTAGCACAGACAAGTGCTGAAAAAAGGAGGGTGTAATTCTTGAAGCCAAGGAAAAAAAGGTTTGATAATTGCAGTGATTGGACTTGGAAGAGTTCCCAGCCTACACTGATATGGAGACTTCCTCGTCCTCTTCTGTCCCAGACACCCCTCGGGAACACAGAGCCAAAGAGAGAAGAGACATAGATTTGTAAGCCCTCGGTACTGATCCCTAAGTTAAAGTCAGCTTTTCTCATTACTGTTAAATTTTGTTATAGCTGTTAATTTTCTCCCAGTTGTGTTTGCTAGACTAACGTTGGTTTTGATTGTGGTTGTTAATTAAAGCTAATTTTTGTTGTTGCTGTTAATTTTCTGCTGGTTGTGCTTGCAAGACGTATGTGTAAGTTTAGACCTGTTTTAATGTCTCCAGATGAGATACTGTAGTAAAATTCTTAAGTGGTAAGAAAATAAGTGATATATGCATAACCATAACAAAAGTTGATAATTTTTAATATCTAAACTCCTTGATGTCAAGTTTGAACTATCTACCCTACTCAGTGAATGACTCAAGGAAAGAAAGGTTATGGAGAGACAGGTATTTCTTCAGTTTCCCTGATTACAGAAGAAGAAATATATGGTAAATGATAGCAGAATCTTCAATTTTACAAAACCAAGGCTCTCAGCTCATCCTCCTATTTGAAAATCACATTTTTATTTTATATATTATTTAATGATGAATTATATTACATATATATTACTACCTATGAAAATTACATATAACCATATGTATTCTAATTAGGGACATAGAACAATATGTTTTCAGGTTAGGGATATTTATTAGAGACCCAATATCAATTCTTAACTCTACTACTAACTAGATGTGTGACCTTAATCAAATCATTTAATTTTTCAGGGAATCAGTTTTTTCACCCATAAAAGTGATAGGAATGGGCTAGATGACTTCTTAAAAAATACCACTATAGAATAGTTTAAAAAATAAACTTATTGGGGCGCCTGGGTGGCTCAGCAGATTAAAGCCTCTGCCTTCACCTCAGGTCATGATCCCAAGGTCCTGGGATCCAGCCCCACATTGGGCTCTCTGCTCAGCAGGGAGCCTGCTTCCTCCTCTCTCTCTGCCTGCCTCTCTGCCTACTTGTGATCTCTGTCAAATAAATAAATAAATAAATAAATAAATAAAAACTTGTTAAAAATTTTTAATACAGTAAGAAGGATATATTTATTTTTTCTATTTCCTAAAGTACTTTCCACATTTTCTCTTGATAATACTATTAAAGAGATCTGTGAAAGAGATGTGACAAAAAGAAACAGTAGACTCATTTCATTTTGGATTATAGAGGATCTCTTGAACAAGACAAGTCTTGTACTTATTGATAGAAGGAGAAATATCACTGTCCTTTTGAAGACAACACGATTCCCCAGGGTCATAACTGCCCCCAGTTGTTAAGAAAAATAGTCCAAATAAGAGGCTCTGCAAAGAGATATGGACAAATGAATGCCCTGAGCCATCCTCCCTCACTTTGCTCTCTAAGGAATATGTGAATTGTAGAAACTGGAAACCGGTTACTTCAAATGAATCTTCGATTCACAGGACTATGGCACATAGGAGAATTTCATATTATGTTATGGAAAAGTTTGGGGAGTAAAATTAACTTCTTAGGATTGTACTATAAAATGGAAAGTAGGAGTCCTTTAGTTTCTTAGGATCTTGGACACTTCAGGGACACCCCAGAAATTACATTTTTCATTAAAATGTACCTTTCTCCTCTCCCAGAAGATTTCTTAAGTCCTAGCTCCAGGCTGGGATGCTGGGTCCAAGCTAGTTTCTCCTAAAGATTGGGCTTTGACTTCCTGTGGGATCCAGACGCCTGGGGGACTTCTTTGAGCTTATTCCACTTTCAGGAATGGAATCCCACCAGGTCTGACCCCTGGGCACTGATGTAGATTCAAAGGAGTTGACCTGTTAGCATGGCTGACCCCTGACCATTCAAGTCATTTATTAAATCCTATTCATAAATATTCAGGTTTCTTCTTTAAAATTCATATATGATGCTTCAAGAAAGGAAAGGACTGTGTGACTAGTTGATCAGACCTACGCTGTCATCTGTTCTTCTGACATGCCGATGAGAAAATAAAAAAAAATTGAAGTATTGTTTTACTAAGTACAAAATTTCACTTACTGTGGGTTTTGTCCCTAACATAATTTTCAACTATTTATTCTATACACTTCTAAAACATTGCTCTTAATTTCAAAAGGATTGCTTCTTTGCAAGGGAAGCCATTACTATGTAAGTCATAGATCATTTTGCACAGAACTTCCACCTGATTTAAAGTTAGACTTAAGAGAGTTATCAGATGGAGTTTATGGCATTCTTGAGTAAAGGAGCACTTCCCTCAACTTATTTATATTAGATGGTTTTCTAGAGGTATTTAGGACTTTGGGGATGAACATTATAAAAAATGTAGGCATAGGCATTTGCTGCATAAAAAATTAAGTAGCCCACAGATCACTTTATTATAAACCTTCAAATATTTCAACTAATGAAATAACAGCATATGGTAAAAATTTTTTGCCCTCTAAATGGTATTTAATGCTTCCTACAAAAAACATCAAGAATGTTACACATTTCTGATATATACTCAGTCTTGGAAGTATTCAGTGGGACTTAAGATTCAGCGTAACAATAGGCTTTTATATAGATACATATGCAATTTTCAATCACAAGCACACTGGACTCCTAGCAAAATGTGTGCTTGTCAAAACTGTAGCCATTGTTGAATCCTGTATCAAATCAATTCCCCACATCTAGGAGTCCCAACAGCCTGCATAAACTGATTAGGAAAATGAGTAGGTAGGTGAGTCCCCTTGAAACAGGATTATATTATAAAGGTCAAAGCCAAGCCCTGAGGATGCAAGATAAAATACACCTAGATCTCTAAATATCTATAGAATTAATCTGCCTTGGATGAATCTTCTTCTTGGGATGACAATAGTGAATCCAACAATGACAAAGGACATTTCAACTAAGTCAACGTACAGAAGCAAGTCTCCTCCTACTGTCTGGCTTGGGTCTTAGCTTATTCTATACCCCGAGAGTTGTATTTGAAGATAAACAAATCCATACCGAGACTTTACTGCTGTGTAGGCACAGAGAACGTCAAAACTTCTGCTGCATGAAGTGACCATCAAATGTGGAGGCAGTTTGGGGGAGCACAGTGGAAGCGATTTCAAAATATAAGGTAGTTTCTCCTTATTTATAGAAGCTATCTTTCCTTTACATCAAGTTCTTACCAAAGGATTGAATTTTCATGGCCAAAGATGAAATAACCGGATATAGCTTGAATTACAAAATCATAGTAAACAATAATCCTGTATATGACAAACGATGTACATAGCAGCCAACAATTTTGATTGGAATCATGGTTGTAAGTTTACATCTAAAATTTCCACAAGTAGAATTATTTCAACAAGTACCCTTGGCATGTGATGTCATGAACCAGCCCTTTCTTTATATGCACTGGGATGGCAGGTTCCCATAATGGGAGTAAGTGTAAAACGTGGGAGCCAGACTACCTGGGTTTGAATCCCAGCTCAACTTCTTTCTGGCTGAGGGGCTATGGACAAGTCAAGTCACTCACCCTCACCATACCCAGATCCTCATCTGTCATTCAGATATAATAACACATATCTGCTTAGGTGATTTTGAGGATTCATTTACAGTGTGGCTGGCACCAAAGTAAAAGAAATATTTAAGTATAAGCTGTTATTATTATTGAATAAATATTTACCAAGTACCTACAAAGTACCAGGTGCAAATGACTCATATAGTAAATACTTAATATAAGTTGAGATTTCCTTGTACCGTATTAACATTCTATAGTTCTAAAATTACTTGTTTTTCTTTAACGTAAGGAAGCGTCTCTTTGTAGGAGTCCCTTTTTGCCCCCATAAACGAGCAAACTCATTAAGAGAGAACAATCTAACATGAGAATGAAGTCATGCTACTTTTTTGTTTCCGTAAGGATTTCTTAACTTATTCTGTGAAAATGAAAATCCCATTTTTTAAATCAAAGAAGCAATTTCACATGTAATATCATGTGGCGTTTACTTTGTTCAGAACTTAAAGGTAAAACCAATTCTTCGTGTTAGTAGACTTGAGCTTTACTTCAAAAATACATTATAACAGCTAAATGGAATTAATCTAGAAGAAAAAAAAAGAGGTTTCCTTAATCATGCCTAGCTTTAAAATCACCCCAGAGGTAAGCAACCTCCCAAAGGCAGTGGGTCTAAAATTAGGTCTTGTTTCTAGGTAGGGAAGATGCAGCCAGCTTTTAAGCAGGAGGCAGAGGTCGGGACCCCGTGGCTTTCATTTGACAATACCTGCAGCAGGTACTCGAGCAGGGAGCACAGCTCAGAATGTAATATTTCCTGTGTTAGACTGTGGCTATGCCATTCAAAAGACTATAAGGCAATTTAACAGGTGTGAGTGGTAATTAGGGAGACTGTAGAAGGGACATGGGAGAAAGGAGCAAAGGAGAGAGATGTGCACGGGAAGGGGTTGAAAAGCCAGGTGGGCGCGTGTGTGAAGTCAAGACAAGACAAACTGGAAGCTGAGAAACAATGTGCTTTCATGCACATGTGGGGACATGCAAACCTCTGTAATATTGCAATTTTATTACTACAAAGAGAACAGAAATACTAACTGCACCATATTTTTTTTAAAGAGGATAAAGCATATTGTGATATAAATATTTTAAATATATTCTTCTCTAAAGAGAAGAAGGCGTGGCAGAATGGCAAGAAAGGAAGAAGAATGGAGGTTAGATCCTATAGATGCTGAAAAGAAAAAAAAAATAGTGGGAAGGTCAGAAAGAAAGAAAGCACTACGTAAAGCAGAAAAGAAGGGAAAACAAAGGAATACAAGGGAAAAAAATGTCCTGCTCCATGAATTACCTGGAGCAGGATATATATATATACATATATATATAAGATGACAGACATATGACAGACATATGAGAGAGAAATATTTAATATGACTTTTATATACATATACATACATCTAAGTATATTTTATGTATATTTTACAAGTATGAGGACACACGGCACTGGACTGTATTAATAAATCTATTTTATGTTTATACCTAGTTGAGTTTAAAAAGTAGGACTTAGCAATCCTTGATTAAAAAACAAACAAAACAGTCCTCCATCATGATTATAAAGTTTAAAGGGATTGGAGAAAGACCAGTGCTGTCCCCAAATTTAGAATAATAGACTCCCTGCCCTTCACTTTCAGTAAGCTGTCAAACTTGTCACGTAGTGGGCACTAATAATGAAAGCAGAAGTAAGTGAGTGAATGAATGAATGAATGAATGAAAGAATGACAGACAACTGGCTCTGTTAGGAAGCCAGTTCCACCATTTGCTCTACCTGGGACTACTCGGACCTTCGACTGCTTCATTGATAAAACCCAAGCTAACAGAAAATGTACAACCCATACTATTTTTTGTGAGAACGCAGTGAGCACACTGAAATAAAGGTGTTACAGTCAGCGCTGATCTGAATTATAGTGACTACCTGATGATACTACTGGGGAGCCCATCACAGAGCACCGGGCAGATGATCTGTCTTGGTCCATGATTTTCCTGCCCATAGATGTCTAAAATTAAGGCTTCAGAATCACATTAGGTCTTGAAATTGCAAAATTATAAGCTTTTAGTGACACCAATATATAATTTGGGTGATGCCTTAGTAAGACAAATAGGAAAGGCCACAGAGCAAGGAAAAGAAGGCAACCAAGGAAAGTAATTCAATTCGCTGGTATAGTTGTGGTCACTTAGTAAACCCCCTTTTCAAGAGCGCCTGAGTCATTAAATGAGGATATATTTTGAGGGCACTGGGACACCATCTAATTGCATGTTCCAGCAAGTTATTAAATGAGACCCCAGTGGTTTGAAAACAATTAATGAATCATTTAATGAATGGCACATCAGTATATTTGGAGGATCCCAAGAGGCTTGAATGAGTTAATGTGTGGTTCTAAGTGCATGATTAATAGTGGGAGTTAATGTTATGGGCAAGAGAAATAAAAATAACTGGAAATGGAGAGAATCAACAGTTTGTCACCGTATAAATTTAAATGTACCCCAAAGGGAGGGACAGTACCACTTCCACAAAATGTCAAATTTTATCATTGTCTTTAAGTTGTAAAGTAGGAGAAGGATGAACACTAGCACTGGACCATCTTTCCAGAAAAGCAACAAGTCGAAATTTGGGCTCTATTAAACTTTCATAAAAATGTTTCCCAGAGGTAGATGGATTTTTTTCCCCTACTAATTTCTGCTGAATGTTAAGATCAAAGCGTGGGCTACCCTTGAATAAAGATTTATATTACATTACCTCCAAGTATTTAATTAACTTTCCTAAGAGCTGAAATTCCTTTGGACTTGGCCTCCGAAGACGAATGCTGGTTGGCACCGTCAAAACCGCCACTCTCGTCCTACACACTCAGGTGATAGAGCGTTTTGCTTGATTTGTAGCAGGTGTTCTTCTTTTGTGGCATTTTTAATCCCTGAGTTTGATTTCAAGACCCCTCTCCATTTCCCCAGGGATGGCCAGGCCTAGGGCGAACTCTGTCTGACATACTTCCCAGACGCCTGTCACTTGGCCACCTGGATCGTGCAAGTGTGGTCTGCCCCAGCACTGACTGCATCTCTGTTCCATCTGCCTCGTGTAATATGTCCCTCAGTCTGCACTGAACTTACCCAACAGGGACTGGCTGTACCTCCTGCCAAGCTCTACTTACACAATCATCCCCCAGCCTGCTCTTCTGGTTTTCACGGACTTCCTTTCCCTCAGTCATCCTTCAGACACCAATCTCTACCAGGTCTTACCCTAGTCTGCTGCCCCCTGCTCTAGGTCATCCCCTCCTGTGTATTTATTAATTTTTTTAATCATTATTTTGAAGGCTGCCCTGTAGTCTGCCAGAGATCAATAACCAGAAGGAAAAAAAAAAAAAAAGGACTTGGCTTGAAAAATAAAATCTGTAATTTATGCCAAATCCTATATACAAGTGAATGATTGCCTGTTAATTTTAATACTCCCAGAATTCTCAGGGAGTAAAATTCATATCCCTTTGGTCCACTTGGTTCAACAAATATTTATTAAACAATACGTTCTTATCATTCTCTTGGCAAAGCTGATAATTCAGTCTCTAGTTTATTAAAAAATTGACAGTAAAATAAAGGGAGGGAAAGAAACCTCCTCCAAGGTGAACGCTTGAACTGTAGCAAATCCATGAACCCCTGCTCACAGGGGGACTCCGAAGCCTCCTGCAACGGCAGAAGCAGGGTAATCCGTAAGCTCCTCAACATGCTGTTACAAAACAATTTCTCAAGACAGAATGTGGGCTGTGGAGAAGGAATTCAGAATCTTGTTTTCTTCCTTCTTTTGGCTGGCTCAGCGCTAATGTCATCTTTAAATGATTTACATCCTGCTGATGCTGTCTATGTAATTAGAAAAGCTGTCTATCCTATTTCAAAAAAAAAAGGAAAAGAAAAGCTGTCTATCCTATTTCAAACAATAATCTATTTTATTTTTACTTTTTGTGTCAAATGAACTGAATAACTTTGAACACTTTTACACCCAAGACGAAGGCTAACACTGTCTTTGAGATCATTGCAACTTTTGAGCGGTCCCCACTACTTCATTATCCCTGATGAACAGGGAACACACACATTTATATTTCAGATGCACAGCAGATACCTGTGAGCACACACGTGTGTGCACAAACACACACACACGTTTCATGTAGCCTCCTCACTCTTGAGCCACATTTTCACTCACATAAATTATTTTTCAAGTTTCAATCACTAGCTTCTCTGATGAGAAGAGTTTCACTGAATGCCAATGATCTAGACTAGAATGAACACGTCATCTGTAACCACCAAAGAGACATAATTAAAAGATTAAAAAATATGCGCCTAATATGTAAAGTAGGGCTTATTCCCACTAGTGTGTTCTGTGGACCCACACGTGTTCCTGAGACCCTTACAGGGCACCATGAAGTTAAAATTATTTTATAATATTGATACCCTATTTGTCTTTTTCACCCTCATTTTGTTCATGAGTCCACAGTGGAATTTTCCAGAGATTACATGTTGTGTGATAGCGTAAGAGACTGACTTCAGATGCAGATATGCAGATCAAGCCATCTTCTGTTAAGCTCACTACTAAAGAGATTTATAAAAATGGGAAACATATTGCCCAAGTCTTCTCGCTGTTTTTGTTTTCAGAAATTTAGTATTTTTTTCAGAGAAAAAAGTCACTTATGTAAATGAGTAGTGGGTTTTATTATTTTAAAGGAAATGATTAGGTAAATACTTTAAATTTATTTTTAATTTCTAATACAGTAAATATCAAGAGATATAACTTACAACAAACAAATTACTAGGATCTTTTCACAAGCTTCAAGGGATCCCGAGACAGAAACATTTGAGCATCACTGGTCTAAATACCTTAAAGATGAGTTTCTGCAGCATGAACATGTTTAAGGTGGGGAAGCTGGATGACTGAGAGGCATGGACGTTGAGGCCAAATGACTGAACTGCATTTTAATTTTCTTTATCCTCTCTCAGCATCTAGGATTTTTTTCAAGTCTGAATTTAATAAGGAAGGAAGGAAGGAAAAGGAAGGAAGGAAGGAAGGAAGGAAGGAAGGAAGGAAAAGGAAGGAAGGGAGAGAAGGAGGGAGGGAAGGAAGGAAGGAAAGGGGAAGAGAAAGAGGGAAAGAGAGGAGATTAGAGAAAGAAAGGAAATTGTAGGAAAAGAGAAGCCACAATATTGATCTTAGGAGCACTATTTAAAGTACCACAATATTCCAGAAAAAAAGAAAAGGAGACAAGACTTCTCAGCATTCCTTTCTTCCTCCTCATTGAGACTGACCAGCCCTTTGAGATAAACCATTATACACTCATGTAGGATGTAAAGAACTTACACATAAGTAAAATAGAAAAAAATGATAATTTTCAGTTTTGAGTTTCATGCTTTGGAATTTAAATGTGAACAAAATATGTCTGACTGTATACTGAGAAGGTCAGGTTCTGGTGCCATCTATCTGGTGCCCAGCTAGGCTTTCTCACAGCCTCCTTAAATACCTTCCACTTTTCTCATCATTCCTCATAAGCCATGCATTGTCAAATTTTACTGTTTCTTGTTTGTTTGTTTGTTTTTAATAAATTTTAGTCTCCCTGAAGTATATGACAAACAAAGAAACCAAGGCTGGAGTTCAAGCAAACAATCTAAAATGGGGCTCTCATTTTATCTGTTCTTAGTTACGTGCTTCTGATAACTGGCTGGTCACAGTGTAATCTTGGCTGGTGTTATCAGGGAGTTGACTAATATTTGAACTTACTTTAAACAAATTTTTCTGACATACGCTACTGTTTATCTACATCTCATCTGTTCGGTCAGACTTGTTTCTTTGAATCCACATGCAGAATTTCCTACTTGTCCTTATAAACCTTTCACACTATTAAATCTGATTCATTGAGATAGCTCTCTCCCACATTACTTCATGACATCTGTTTATGGAAGCAGGATAGCAGCAAGGAAAAAAGAACTGATTGACTTTGGAGTCAGACAGAACCAGATTTAAGTCCCAGTTCTGCCAGTCGACTATCCAACTTCCCCACTAATCTCTTCCTCCATCCTTCCATTATTAGCCTAAACATGGATTTTTAAAATCCTGATATTGGCCTTCTGGACTTATTTTTGCCTGATCAGAGGATGCAAATTCCCTGGTCCCTTCATCTTCCTGGCTATATCTGCTGTTGAATAATGAACTGATGTTTACTGTGTGAAGTTGTAATGGAAATAAATGTAAATGAAAATTTTAAGATCTTATGAGGAAAAGCAAGTAATTCTGAATTTCCATTAGCCCAAACCTTATTTTGAACATTCATATTGCTTCAGAATGAGCCAGAGTTCCATAATTAGGAATCCATCAAAAGAAAGTCCAGTAGTCACTTAAATAGAAACCTAGTAGGCACTCAATATCAACTTTAATTAAAACATGTCAATTTTTAATAGATGAACTGGAACTGGAACCAGTAGTCAAGATCTTTCCAAAACAGCTGTCTAACAGCATACGGCGACTGTATAAAGAAGCAACTGAAGTGAAGCTAGGCATTTTTTCCATCCAATTAGAAGAACACTGAGAATTTGTAAAATGTAAATATTTAAATATGAGCTCTGTATAATAATAAGATATGTGAAATATATAAAATGTAATGACACAATAATTTAAAATTGCTAGTAAATTACAACGCCTTCTAAAACACAAAACTGGACAAGTTATCTGAACCTATTGGTAGCTACAGTAATTGAGAAATAGATAAACAATTTAATTTAGCACTATAATCAAATACATTAGTTCTTGAAACCTTTTCATGGTATCAGTGATGCAGTGGATTTTTAAGATTTTTGTTGTCATATCTGCCTTTTCAATCAATTTACAGCAGGCTTATTAAGACTTTATATAGGGGATGTTAAAACAGGCATCAAAAAGAAAAGTTCTAATAAAAGTTCTGTTATCTGGCACCATAGAGTTATTGTTTAATCAGTAAATCTAGTGGGTATTTCACTAAATTGTAAAGTTGCTTCACAGTTACTAATTCAGTGAAACTTTTTGTGCAATTAGACTCAGCCTATTAGTTAAAAAACTCACAAGGTAAGGGAGACACTGGGGGAGAAAGTCAAAGACTACATCTTAAAAGAAATAAATATCTTATATGTAAAGCCCAGAAGCAAGAGAAATGGGTGGGGGGGAACCCAATTCTTTCAAAAAAACTTAGGCAGGTTCAAGGATCATTTGAGCACAACTTCATGTTAAATTCTCTCCTGTGTTAATAAATGTTCCAGATCTCATGAGACTGTTAAAAAAATTAAAATCAGATCATTGATAGAAACATGTTTTGTAAGCTCCTAAAAACCATAATCATATAGGGTTATTTTTTAAAAATCATTTTTGCTGATTTATATAGCATTTTAAATGGTTCTTGAAAAAGCAGAAATTGAAAAAAAAAATTCCAGGTACAATAAAAGCATAACAATGTACAAAGAGTAAAGTTAAATTTAGTATGAGTTGGATGGGACAGAAGTCTAGAAAGAGAATAATGGGGATGTGCCTGCCTCGTGCAGTCAGTTAAGGACTGACTCTAGGTTTCAGCTCAGGTCATGATCTCTAGGTCATGAGATCGAGTCCTACCTCAGCTCTGAGCTTTGCACAGAGTCTGCTTGAGATTCTCTTTCCCTCTTCCACTGCCCCTCCTAGCTAGTGCTCTCTCTCTCAAATAAATAAATAAATCTTAAAAAAAAAAAATAATGAGTGTCAATATAGAAGAAGCTGAAAAAAGACAGACAATTAATGAAAAATGTTGGAAGCTTTATTTATATCAAGAATTCCAAAATACCCCTCCTCTGCCTAACACTTTGTATGCTACATTACCAATGTTAATAATATGTCTTTAAAAAAAAATAAAATAGAGAATACTTTCCTCACTTACCCTAAATAGAAAAGCATTTTTTAAAAAGTCACTATTCAAAAAACAAAAACAAAAAAAGGTAAAAAGTCACTATTCAAATTCATGTAATAGATACTATAGAATACCAAAAGATGATTAACATACTCAAAAAGTGGTCACCCAAGTTTAAAGTACCGATTATCGTATTGTATTCTTAATGTTTTGAAACCATGCCTACACATTGTATCCTTAAGTCATGGTCTAAAGTGTTATCTCATGCTGTGGTTTCTTTTTTTTTTAAGATTTTATTTATTTATTTGACAGAGATCACAAGTAGGCAGAGAGGCAGGCAGAGAGAGAGAGAGGGAAGCAGGCTCCCCACAGAGCAGAGAGCCCAATGCGGGGCTTGATCCCAGGACTCTGGGATCATGACCAGAGCCAAAAGCAGAGGCTTTAACCCACTGAGCCATCCAGGCACCCCAATGTTATGGTTTCTTATGTAGAACAGTCTCACTATTCCAGAATAACTTCAGTCCATATGCATTAAAGCAATTAAAATGTTTCGAAACTTTCCATAAGAAGGTATTTATTTCCTAACAGAACAGCAGAAAGAAAGGAAAAGCTCCTAGATCAGGGGTTTTTAAATGTTCAGAATGGTCAAGTTTACTAAATCAATTCAGAGCTAGGTCTTATATTATCTACTTGTCATCTGCATTACACACACAGTTTCAAATTGGTGTTTCACCTTTACTTCGTTCTTACCTTAACCTATCCTATAAAAGACAGCTAAATTAATCCTTACAAATGCACTTCTACTGCGTGTTCCAAATCTTATGCCTTGAGTGGATTCCCACTGCCTACTGAAGTACAACCTCCTCAGCTTGAAATCCAAGATCTTTTACAACACGGCCATGGAGTGGCTCATCTTCCCAGAAGCCCTCTTTCCTCTGTGTCTACACCATAGTCCAATAATTCTGAACTGACTGTTAGTCAAATGCACCTCACAATTTTCTGGAACTATAATTTTGATAATGTTCTCCTTACTCCCAAAATAGGCACTGCACACATCTTGCACTTAACAGCAATAGCACTTCTTTACACTTCTACTCCGTGTAGAAGTGTACATGTGCCATCCCTACCTAGGAGACAGATACTCTTCCAGGGTGACCGTCCCCTTGGCATCTCGACTGTGTGATGCGGTCATTTCTACAACCAGATGTGCTGGCTCTGGCTCTTTTGCATTTCTAGAACACACTCCATCTTCTAAAGTGTTTACTTCTCTGGATTCTCTTCTATATGTCCTAACCTCCATCTTCCTCTTCACCTGCATCCATGATCAATGTGACTGCTCTGTCCTAAATATTTCTCGGAAGACAGATATGGTATAAGTAATTCAATAAATCTATAATTTGGTTATATTCTCTTTCAAGCAAAAGACCATGCTTTACTCACAACTGGGTGAGTGTTGTTTTGTGCTTCCGAATACTTTCACAGCTCAGAAGTGGTTTTTCAAATACCTACCAGACCCTATATGATACTAACATAGTTTAATGAAAAAAAAAGGAAGTTCCAAATAGTAATATGTTTCATATATAAATCATTAAACATCTATATTTGTTAAAATGCAAGCACCCAGTGAAGTGTGTAGCACATTATGGGCATTTAAAATTTAACAAATAAATAACAATTATTATATATACATAAAATGTGAAATATATATATACACACTAGCTCACACAGAGAGATATAAAAGTCACTGATCACTTGAATTTATACAAAACGCATCTAAATATTCTTGATGAATAAGAAACTGCCAATCAATCAGCAAACCTTCACTAAGTGCGTTCTAGAAGCCCAGTGTTACAATACCCACACAGTATTTTATAGGTCATCAATGCTAATGTGATTCTATTTTAAATATTTCAAGTGTAATCATGCTTACTTTGCATTTGTTTTAATGGTATTCTTCAAAGTTATAATTTTTAGAGTTTTAATTAACTGTTCTCTCATGGCTTTAATCACCTAAACAAAGGGATCTTTTTTTTTTCCATTACAGGTGCTTAAAAAAAAATGGATCCACAGATTCTCCAATGATTTATTGGCTAATTCTAATGGTAAAGATAAGAATAACTCACTCACTTTAAAGACTAGTCAACACACCTAGGGCAGTGGCATCAATAAAAACTAAGGAAGTTAAAGATTAGACCGTAAGACAAAAAGGAAACATCCTCTACACTTGTGGGTGAGAAACCTTCTGTTCTAGCTTCTCCATGCTGTGACTCAAATTTGCTAGCAATTCTGAGAGAAAATAAAAATGCCTAATGGGAGACATTTTGAAATAGTATGACACCCAGAAAAAGCCAGAGTTCATTTTACATATCTTCTATAATATAAGAAAATGATTGAGTAATTTAAAGGTGAGAAATATTAGCAGAAAAAAAGACACAAAATAATATGCTTTGGTACTAATACCAAATTGAGCTGTGAACCATGTAGTGCAATTAATATATCAGAAAGACCTTAAACCATTTAGTTTCAGTTAACTATTGGGCACAAGGATAGCTATTGATGAATTAAATTATCCAAATGCCAATGAACACCTTAATTAAAGGAGTTTGCCTAGAATTGATCACTGTACTTATCTAAAGATTTTCTTTGGGAATTCTCAGAAAGAGTATTCTACTTAAATTTGACTCAAGATAGTATTTATTACTCCAATATGCAATTCTCAAAGTTTTTAAAGTGTTTGTACCTTTTTCAAACAGACTTTTTTAACTGTAAGAGGGGGAAAGAGCATTTATAAAGTTAAATATTTTAAGTGATTTTAAAAATTATTTAACTTAAGATGTAAATAAAAATTAAAAACATTTTTAAAGTGGCCAAATAGTATAATTCCAGTCTTCCGTTCTGACATGAGCCATGACCACAAAGAATACAATTTCAAGAGTCTGATGAAAAGTATATGAGATGCTTATATGGTATTTTCCAAATATTTATATTCACATATCTTACAGTTAATATTTTTAAGTACAACATTTTTAACCTATAAAGCAGTAATTCTAGCTTATTCCATCTGACAAGTTCTTTCTAGCTCAGCCCCACTCTAAAGGTCTTTGCTACCCATGTTCTCCAGTGCGTCTTCCCAAAAGGCAAGGTTGACTTGGGTTGTGTCTATTGTAGCAATGTTACCCAGAGCTGCTTTTGGTCCCCTCTCCCACTGCACAAGGTATTTACTGGCATTATTTTACATAGAACACATTCTTCCATTGATACTAACCCATGCCGAAGACTCAGGAAGAGGCAGAAAAACATATCAAAACGTTACAGAATGTATTTTAATAGGGAATGTCTTTAATAGTGGATGAGCTAAGTTCTTATTTAAAAGGCCAAAGTAAGTGACTTGATTGAGTTATGGTTTTACACGTCTCCAGAGGCAGGTAGCAGTCAAGAAGGAGTGAGTAGTTTTGCTCTGTGAGGTCACCCAGTGACCCAGATACCTTCCACTTCATTGTTACACTAGGGTCTGACCTTTACATTTGTAGTTGGAGCTGGATTACGAGATCTCCATTTCTGCCCACAAGGAGGAGAAGCAGTGTTCACTTAGGTGATGATGCAGGTGTTGCAAATATCATTTCTACTTGATGATTGGTGAAAACCTAGTCACCTGGCCATACCTAGATACATTGGGGGGGAGGGGACTAGCTAGGCAGCTCTGTGCCCAACTAAAAATTGCATTATTCTGGAAGAAATGGGAGAATGGATTTTGCAGGCAAAGAGCAACCCATAGAGTTGGATTTGACGGCAACATAATATAAATAATGGTAACCCACAAAAGTTTGGTCTAGTCTCAGTTCTGCTACTGACTATAGGCATGCACTGTTTCACTTTTCTGTTTGTGTCTCTCTGCCTTATTTCAATCATCCTTAAAATAAAGAGTTTTAAGCAAATATAATTTTATCTCCACAAATTCAGTGATCAACTTATGTTTAGTGGGATTCAACGTTTAAGGCCATCTTCACATCTTCGACTGAATTTGCATTTTACATATGATCACCTGCTTTGTAGGCTTCTTTAAATGTGGGAAATCTATGGTTAATACTAATTTAATTATCAAAAAATCAGATGTACTTTTGTGTGAGATTTTTTTAAAGTAAGTGCTGTTATGTCCTTGAAGAAAATCTAAGTTTAACAACTTCAACCTAGTTAAAAGAGAATTATTTAACCCAACAACAGTTAACAGTTGTTAGAAGCATAAATGTTTCTATCTACTATGAGATAATATGATAATCAGGAATCTGGAAAATACTGTGGAATTAAATGAGAAAAAAAAAAAACCCTGATATATGTTGTTGCTCTAACTAAAAATATTCATGAGTGATTCCATCATTAACTATTCAGATTTAGTGATGCTTTGTCTCCTCTTAAAGAATTGTTTTTCTTTCCTTTTATAGAGGAAATACACCTATCTCACAATATTGATTAAGAAATCAGAAATCACAGTTTTGTGTGCAGTTCACTATATTCAAGCTCAGGAAGAGACCTACTTTCTACCGAGATTTTCAAATCTTGATGCACAAGTTTTTCTTGCTGGTTTCCAAATAATCTTTCAAAGTTAACAAAACTCTCATTTTGCCACAAAGAGAAAAAAAAAAAAATCTCCTACTCTGTAATCCTAAAGCCCTCCCTCCTAACCCATGTTTTTCCCTTTGGTTCCTTTAACACTCTCCCAGAACTGTGATGCAAATAAGACTTGAAATAAGAAATAGGGAAGGAAAAATCATGGGCCAGTGTTTGGACTCATAATCCCCACCACTGATCATCTTCTAATTTTATAGAGTTCAGTTGAAAAAATGCTCCAGGAAAATGCTAAGAGCTTTTTTTTTCCCCCCTCCCAAGGCAAAAGGTTACAAAAAAATTTCAGGAGTGCATTTGCATTGAGTGTTTTTGCATATATCAAGAAAATCAACATGCTGAGCTTTTCTCTCTAATTAAAATGTCCCATATTTTATATGACATTGAACTAGAGAGAGCTGACAAATCTCTCACCTCTCTGATTCTCAAACTTGGATTTCATTTTATCTGGAAAGGAAATTATAGCGTTGAAATTGAAGTTGAATTTCAACAGAAATTTTGCTGTTGACTTCTTAGAAAAGTTGAACTAATTACATTAGTTTGTATTTCCATCTTCCTTGCAAACCACACATTCACAGCAATATCTCTAAATCGTATTTGCACTCAGCTTAGCATTCTGGGAAAAGACTGAACACTGATCAGCTTGTGCACGCATGTGTGTGTGCGCTTGCACGCGTGCGCACGCACACACACACACACACACACTCACGCCCCATACAGCAACTCCATTTCTATTGCACTTACTTTTAATTTCCTTGACAAATTTGGGACATTTCACTTTCCTTATAATAATTACCAATGTTGCTAGCTGGCTTAAACTTAACTGTTTACTTACTTAAATTTACTTAAATTACTTAAATTTACTGCTTAAGGACATATCTAAAACTCACATTACCCTTTTTCATCTTTTTAGTCTCTCTGATGATTCCTTCAGAATAGTAAAAAAAAAAGAACATTTTATCCTTTTATCCCCATGATGTTAAATACAACTTTCTGTTATTTATTTTTCACGACACCATTAAAGAGTAAAATTCAGAAAGGCTAGTGAGTACACTCAGCATTTCCTCTCTTTTTTTTTTTTAAAAGATTTTATTTATTTATTTGACAGAGATCACAAGCAGGCAGAGAGGAGGAAGCAGGCTCCCCGCGGAGCAGAGAGCCTGATGTGGGGCTCGATCCCAGGACCCCGGGATTATGACCTGAGCTGAAGGCAGAGGCTTTAACCCACTGAGCCACCCAGGCGCCCCTCAGCATTTCCTTTCTATATTTTTTCCTATCACATTTTCTAAAGTTAACAGAAGAACTAAAATGGCAGGCTCTCCTGCCCTCTGCACCATTTTCCACATTGAATCCCAGAAAGGAACATCAAGGCTGAGCTTATAACTTGGAGCACCTGGAAACAGCTCTGGCATTCTGATTTTATTTTTGGATGCTCAGTCTGATATGTTTCATTAGAGAAATAGGATTAGCTCAAAGAGTGGTACGGTTAGGTGTCAGAGAAGTCATTTAGACCACTCCTCCACCCCATGAGGCAATTTCCTCCGCTGTGTTTCTGACAGCTGCTTCCCCAGATCATACAAAGTTTATATTCCTTATCTTGGCTCAAGAACCTCTAAGAGCAGGTTCCAATGAACACTCCCAGCCTCACCTCTGACAAACCCCTAATTTCAATCACCCGATAGCTAGCCCTCCACCTGCCTCAACCTCAGTCCAGCTACCAATTCAGCCTCCTAACATCACTTCCACCCTTCTATGCCCAATTCAAAGGGCATTCCTTTCAAGGAGCCCTGCCTGATCTTTCTCCAGCTCCCCAAAAGGAACTCCCTTTTCTGCCCCTAATTCTGAGCCTATTAGCAGTGTGAACATGTTCTCCAACACTTAGCACATCACGCCTTGGCGTTGAGTGTTGTGTGTCTTACTTTTCCCTCTCCTAGAGGTATAGTTCTCCAAGGGCAGGGAGTCTCCCTCTGCATGTTACAGTCTTAATTTTGAACAGGTTCAAGAATCCCTGACCGGGGACACCTGGGTGGCTCAGTGGGTTAAGCCACTGCCTTCGGCTCAGGTCATGATCTCAGGGTCCTGGGATCGAGCCCCACATCAGGCTCTCTGCTCAGCGGGGAGCCTGCTTCCCCCTGTCTCTCTGCCTACTTGTGATCTCTCTCTCTTTCTCTCTCTCTGTCAAATAAATAAATAAAATCTTAAAAAAAAAAAAAAAAAAAAGAATCCCTGACCGTCTGAGGTTGAGAAAAGGGACAGTGATTGGGTAGAGAAGGGACAGTGATTGATCTGTTCATGCCGAACACAGTAAGACTCCTTCTATTTCTGATAAAGTGAGTTGCCCCCTTGATACTAACGAGGAGGAGGAGATTTGACAGTTGAAAAGCAACTCACTCACTTATTTCATGTTTACCTAAGATAAATTGTTTCTAAACAGAAAAAACTTTATCTTAAATGCTCCCCATGCTTCTACCGTATGTCATCTTCCCGCCCCTGGACTGGATTTCATTCTTCAAGCTGACTAGTAGTACCACACGTTTTACTGATTGCACCAGGAGGAGTAAGCAGAGATAGTTCAGCTGCAGTCCTAAGTGTGCTGACCCCAGCTGTTTATTGGGATAAGCTTACGCTTAGGCAGGAAACGCTTTATACAGGTGTCCTACCACTTGCTGGAATGGCTCTCCCCTTCTCTGCCTCTTCCTTGGGCACCCACCTGCAAGTCTGAAATTTTAAGAATATGGAAGCCTGGTACCATAATTAAGAAAAAGATTCATAGATGTTTTATAATATGTCCTCATAAGAACTGAAAATCGGTTCCATGTATTGTTTCAGAAACATTTCCTGACTCTCCGATATCATTTTAGGCAGTACTAAACACTGCTAGGTTCCCACATACCACTTAATCCCCCTTTGCAGTAGAAATGGAACTCTGTGTGGCACCTGGGTGGCTCAGTCCCTTGGGCCTCCGATTCTTGATTTTGGCTCAGGTCGTGATCTCAGGGTCCTGGGACTGAGCCTCACATCTGGCTCCCTGCCCCTGGCACCACACCCAGCAGGGAGTCTGCTTAGGATTCTTTCTCCTTCCCTTTGCCCCTCCTCCTGCTCTGGCACGCACTCTCTTTTTAAAATAAATAAATCTTATAAAAGAAAAGAAATGGAACTTTGTGATACCAAAGAAATGAAATGAAATTTCTTATATTGTTTAATAAGAGAGTAAATTTTTTTATTGTTTATATTCTGAGAGGTTTTTTTTTAATAAATGTTCTGGCCAATTCCAGAATCGTCTACATAACTGCTGGTCATACTCTGGATTAAAAAGTGATTCTCTGCAGATGGGAAGTAGCATTAGATCCACATTAACGCCAAGTTTAGGAAGATTTTCTATAAAACAACAAATATATACTCTGCTAGGTGTGCAGGGCAATGAGCATAGAGTCAGCAAAATTCCATGGAAAAATCCCTTATTGTTCCCGACATTTTTCTAGGCTCTCCCCATCCTAAATCACCAGAGTGAAGGACTCTGGGAACTCCATGGACAAACATTAGCATTGAGCTGTCATGCACTCTGGCACACACGATAAGAACACTGCATGAATACCCTTGTTTTGAACCAGTACCCACCCTTTTGCTGTATTAGGAGGTTTTCTGTCAAAACAATTCTTTGGTGTCATGTAAACAGCCAAAATGTTCTGTGAGGAGTTTGTGCAATCATTTGAATCAGCATAAAGATTAGACATGTGGAAAAGGGAGTTAACAAAACAGTCCTAGACTCTTTTCCTGAATACTGGTGACCTTCTGGTAGACCCAGAGAAACTTTAAAAGCATTTCTCAGGTTGCAAGAAAATGAAGCTCTTTATATTTGGGTTGACTTAGCCCAGAGAAAAATCTGAGTCCCATGCCCACAGAGCCTCACTGCTGGGGAACATCCTGGGGGATGAGAAACATTTCCCCAACCCCAACTCCCCCCACCTTGTTCCTAGCTCTCTTCCCAGCATTCCCTCCCTCTGCCCTTTTTTGCAGTTCAACAGCTGCCTCCCCCTCCCTCTAGAGCATTCCAGCACTCCAAACCACATTTGTCTAGGTGCGGCTGAGATACTTTGCTCATTAGTTGAGCTAAAGCAATGTCAAAAAATTTTAAGGGAGTCTTACTAGCCATTTAAGTGTGAAAATACAAAAACAGAGAAATAAGTACAGGGTGTTCTTATGACAAAAGATCTAAAGACTGACACCAACTCTGCTGGGCTGACTCTTTTTATGAGGCCACAAATTCCTGGTCCTGATTTGTGCTCCTGGCAGGTGTAGAGGTTCTTCTGGCCTGTTACACCATCTAATAGGACTGCCACCATTGTCAGGGTTACTGATATCCTTATGGACACCCAAACCTGCTTTTCACGTTTTCTTTACATCTGGGTGCTCCCCATTAAGGGACTGAACTTCACCTTGGGGATGAAGCTGCTAGAATTTTTCCGCTGCTCTATCTGAGTTGCCTTCCCAGATGCCTTAATTCAGTTTCTGGACTACTTTATGGCTAATGGTCCCAGAAATTCCTTTTTAAGCCAATTGGGTTTTCTGAAGAAAAATAACTCAACAGTTTCTTCTAAAGGGAAATAACTTGCCCATTATTCTAGATGAGCATTTTGGCCTAGTTGTCCCTGGAAATGTGGCTGCTGTTCACCCAACAAATATTTATTAAATGCCCAAGAGGTAGCAGGCATGCCTCCAGAGCCTAGAGATAGAGTAGTGAATAAAACAGACAGACCTTATTTAAAGGAAGGTGACATACAGTAAACAATGCATACGTCAGTATGCTAGGAGACAAGCATCATGGGGGAGAAAACAGAGCAAGAATAGAGTATTGGGAGGGCAGCATACATAGTTACATGGGAAATATCAAGACAGTCCTGACATAAGATTATATTTGAAAATTAGATTATTTTAGTTCAGAGAATCTAAGAAAAAATAAGTCATAATAAATAAAATATGTCACTCTGGTCCATCTGACACTGTCATAATACTATAATCTGTCTTCTACTTGTTGATTCACTCAATATTTGATTCACTCAAATCATTATTGATTCACTCAATAATCCCAGGGAATTATTGGAAGGTTTCAAGGTATGATAGATCCCCATGTCAACATAGTATAGTTAAAAGAATGACAATGTCTTCATGAATCCTTCTACCACATATATGAACTATTTGCTGTATAAGGTCCTGATTCTGTAATAAGGAAAATGGTGCTATCATTACCCCTTGCTTTGCTGTTCTTCCTTTCTTTAGGATACTAAAAACTAGGATCTCCCAGCTTCCCAGAGGATTTCCATCTGCCTTCTATCCTCTTTCCAATTCCTCACTGTGAAAAAGCATCACATCAGTTCCTAATGGTGGTTAACAGCGAGGCTGTCTGGGTTCAAATCCTAGCTCTCATCGAGGGCAATTCAGACTAAGTCTGGGTTTATCTGTACAAAGGAGATAATAGCACCTGCCTGACAGGGATGCCGCATATGTGGCATGAGAAATGCAGAAAGAGCATTTAACACAATCTAGTACACAGTTAGCAGAAAATAAATTATGTATGACAGATTTTTTTCCTCTTCATCTGACCTTCACACCAAACCATCATGGCAATCTAATACCACAGCAAAATAGTAGAAGTAGAAGTTGAAATAGTAGTAATAGTAGTAACAGCAGTAGTGATTGTAGCAGATTGTAGCAGATCTTCATTTAATACTCACTAATGCCAGGAAATGTCCTAAGCATTTTATGTACAATATTTTGGTTACCTCGATCACCCTCAACCACAGTAGAGAGAGGGGGGACGTGGAGGGTGGTGTGAGCTTGGTGGTAGGTATTACGGAGGGCCCATATTGCATGGAGCACTGGGTGTGATGCATAAACAATGAATTTTGGAATACTGAAAAAAAAAAATAGAATCCAAAAAACAATCCCAAAAAACAAACAAACAAAAAAAACAGATGCCTTGTTTTCTATTTTCATCCTCTAGTAGTTCCAACCTTTTCCTTAGGAATTCCATTTCTAGTCCTACCTATCTTTTCTGAATTTTAGTGATATTCCATATCATCTCATTAATTTAAATAACTTTATAATAGTCATTTGAAATAAGACCCTGGATTTGTTTCCTTTACCTCATTTATTCAAAAACTCCACTGAACAATCTTTCCTCTCCCTCTGTGAGTCTACAGACTTTTCTCCTACTGTTCCTCTAATGATCATGTCTCACCAGAAACTGCCTTTACTTTAAAAAGATGTACATTTAATTTACCTTTGTTTGCTTGATCTTTTGAGAGATGCCCAAAACCACTAAGAATGTTTGATAAAACTTCACACCAAGTGGTATGCTCATGATGGCTTATTAAACATTTTAATGACCATTGCATTACTGCTTATTCCTCTATGATGAATTTTATATATTTGCACTTGTTTTTTGAACAATAGAGATAGGATTCTAGCATAATCGGAAATATAATACATTGCTATTACATTAAATAAAATAGGAATTAAACATAGTTAAATATGAATGAACACTAGTCAATATGATAGTAATGCAACATTAAACATTTAAACTTAGCATTAAACACTCAAAAGTAATATTACAATCATTAACCATATTGTCTTTACTCTCTTATAATCCTCTCAAGAATCCTATAATAGAATAATTAAGTTTTATACAAATGAGAGGAATATAAGTTTAGGGAAATTAAACTAACTTGTTCATAGCTACTAAAGGTAGAAAGGCGTACAGGCAAATCTTGAACCCTGAGTTCTGTGACTCCAATGCCTATATTAAATTATTCTAATCTGTGTGTAACAATCTGTAGGATAGGGCAGAGCTAGCATATATTTAATTGAAAATTATCAAAGAGTATAATCAAATGTCAAAGGAGAAACAATCTTTAAAAAAAAACAAAAATATTTTCAATGTTTTTTTTTTTTTAAAGATTTATTTATTTATTTATTTGACAGAGAGAGAGATCACAAGTAGGCAGAGAGGCAGGCAGAGAGAGAGGAGGAAGCAGGCTCCCCATCGAGCAGAGAGCCCGATGTGGGGCTCGATCCCAGGACCCTGAGATCATGACCCAAGCCGAAGGCAGAGGCTTAACCCGATAAGCCACCCAGGTGACACTATTTTCAATATTTTAACTAAGACTTAGTTTCTCATTCATATTTTTGAGTCAATAACAAGTATGATGTATCCTGGTGGTTTCTACACAATTGCTATGTTCCAAAATAATATCTGAAGAATGTAGTGCCAAGGCAAAAAGTATAGGTTGATAAATAAAAACACTAGAAAAATTACTTCAATGATAATGAAGGTGTTTAACTAAAAGGGATGCTTTTTCATTAGTCAACAGAATTTGTATTAGCAGTACATTTTACCTATGCACTGGGCAGTTACTTAAGTGAACGGGAATAAAATAATAACGGCTGTATATTTTCTTTTAATGGTACAGCTTGAAACTTCCTTTTGAAGCAAACTTAGTCGGAAAATGGAGAGACTACATTAAATTCAGAACAAGCACAGTGTCTATAAGATGTTGCTTTTTAATTCTGAGAATGTCCATAGTTGGCAAAAAGTTGTGAGGAAATCCTCAATTGTATGCACATGAAGATAATTTAAATAAGATTTCAAGTCTACATATGCACGGGCGCCTGGGTGGCTCAGTGGGTTAAGCCTCTGCCTTCAGCTCAGATCATGATCTCAGGGTCCTGGGATCCAGCCCCACATTGGGCTCTCTGCTCAGCGGGGAGTATACTTTCCCCCTCTCTCTCTGCCTGCCTCTCTGCCTACTTGTGATCTCTTCCTCTTTCTCTCTCTGTGTTAAATCAAATAAAATCTTAAAAAAAAAACTACATATGCAACTGATGGGTCATTGAACACTACATCAAAAACTAATGATGTACTACACAGTGGCTAACTAAACATAATAAAAAATAAATAAAAATAAAAATAAAACCACAGATTATACTTATAAAGGTCCTCAAGCCCCCAAATAACAATTTTTAATTTCTAAATGTAGCACATTTACAGATGGTAAGTTTAAAACTAGTTGAGACCTTCTATTAGTTTTTAATGCTAATGTTTACCAATTTTTTTAAGAATTCCATTTACTAATATCGGCAACAGTCAACCAAATTTCATAGGATCACCTGTGCCAGCTTCTTAGGGATAGATTTATAGATATGAACTACATATGTTTTCCTGGGATTTTCCTATCTCCATCCTGGTCATCATTCCCACAGTTTAGAATAACCTGAGCCTGCGTACATGATTATCTTTCTACTCAGCTTCACCTAGGAAATTTCACCTCATTTCCTCTTATTTTAAACACCTGAAGAGCTTAGAAGACTACATAGCTCAGGAAGATGATTTGTACAATGCAATGATTCCTCTTTTCACTGGCAATGAAGTATAAACAAGGATGAAGGTGTGAATTCCTGGAGCCGGTATGGGGATGGGGTGGGTAAGCATCTTTGCTCTGGCTGTTGTAACAATAACCAGTAGGGCAAGGCAGTAAGAGGTGCCATTTGTCAGTTAGGAAACCAAGCGAGGGTTTGAGGGTATCGATGTGTAGGCATTCATCATGTGTCCGTTAGCTGTAAATTAAAACTGTGGGAGAGAGCGCTTAAAGAAATGTGTTAAGGAGCTGTGAACACCTACTTTATGCTTACAGCTACCATCATGGTTTGTTCTTTATAAATGTTCTATTTTCTCTAAGTTTCAATTCTTTACAGAGCTTCCTGAGATGGCCCTGAAACAGAAAGTAACACCCCTCAATTAGAACTTCCATAGGAACATCCCAGGACTTGGAGATATATTAGAGGTGTTTTTCCTCTCCAGTATATTTTGGGATGATAAATGGCAGGGAAGTAGGAAAGTGAATGATAATGGTGTGAGAAAGCCTTAAAAACACGAAACCAGAGAGGATATCTTTTGGTCCATTTGGTCCATTATAGGGATGGCTGGACCTCCAGAGCATATCAAAGCTTTTTATAAATTTGCAAAGTGAAGCACAATTCAATTCTACCTCTGTCAAGTAGAAAAACATGTTTCACAAGAATAAAGAAGAGTCAAGTTTTTCCGTCAGCCTTCTGAATTCTTATGCTCAAAAAGAAAGGGTAAGATTTTTAACCTACTGTATAACCGAGTGCTGTGCAGCACAGAAAGCCTAGGAGAGGACTCTTCTGGTTGTTGGTAAAACAGCTAAAAAACTAATCTCACCCCTGGATTCCCTCTTCACAATCCCCTATTGCCATGTTGAACTCTAGTCTTTTTCCTAGGCCACCATCCTCACTGTGTCCCCTGAGCATTAATTAAGCTGACTCTCGCTGCCAGGAATGCCTCTTCTGGCTTCTCCAACTTTCATCTAGCCTTTGGATCTTGGGAGTAGTGTTACCTCCTCCAGGAAGCCCCTTTTGACTCACCCTTCTAATCTATTTTAGGTGTCTCTCATATGTGAGGGCAGCCTGACATGAATTCCTTTCGAAGCTCTTTTGCGATGCTCCTGAAAACACGTATTGACTTGTTTGTTCAGTTCACTTATCTGTGATCCCTTTAAAGTGTCTGCATCTTACTCATCATCACATCTCCACTGCTCAGCAGAATGAATATTAAAGCTGTTCAATGAATAATGATTGCATGTATAATTAAGTGAATTAGCTAATTCTCATGGAGAGTCCACTTTCCCCATTTTTCTAACAATCAACATTTCATCAGCACTTTTACGGCGGTGTTTAGCATTAACAGAAAGGCAATGTTATTTTGATGAAAAGTACTCTTTAAAAGTGTTCTATTTTTTGATTTTCCAATTATTTATACTCTAGGTATTTCCATAAAGAAAAGAAAGCTTGAGATAAAATGGCAATTGGCATACACTGTAAGGATCTTAGAGCAAAAATATCACTTCGCCTTTTGGGGAAAATACTATTGGTCCGGACTATTTAACCTGGTTGGAATAGAATTTTCTGTGAGAGTGTAAGACAAGACACAAGGGAACACATAATCCTGAGCACCAGCCACAGAACTAGTCAAGGTGACAATGAACACAAGGTCATGTGATAGAGTTTACAATTATGAATTAAAGTAAAAGCAATATATCAAATCAATCAAATAATAAATCCATAAATAACAAAACTTTACAATAAATTATAGCAACTAAAATATGTAATGATATTTACTTCAAATGCTCTTAAAGAAGATGCATTTAAGTCAGTAGGCCAAATCAAAATCACGATCCTGAGAAGGCTCTGCAAGAGCTGTTTCCAGATTTTACCTAAGACTGCATGCCAGATAGCATAAGAAACAGAAACATGATTAATCAGCTGAAACCATTCTTTCTCATAATCGAATAAAAAGGATCTGTCCAGTTTTATCACAAATGGCATTTTGTGTCAACTCATTTATTTTGGTGTATTATTTGTGGATAATTAGCTTGAAGTGGTCAGACACCCATCATGTATTTCCTGCATAATTATACTTCAATTGCATATTTAGCAAGTCCAATATTCTTTCCTTCCAATATTAAAAAATACATTTTAAGAAGTGTGTTCGGTCTACACCTTCCTTAAAAATCCATTTTTCCTTTCTCTCTCGTCTAGTGTATGGCCTAGGACGACCTTCAACCAAATTTTTTAAAATGCTCATTATTTTTTAAACCAAAACCAAGTTAAACCATGGGACCCAATTCTTCTTCCCTTCACATACTGAATCATTAACTCAGCCACACTTTGAAGGAAAGACGAAAAAATGCCTTTATTGACTTATCTAGAAAAACTAGCTGAAGTAAGTAACTGCCACCAGATACCAGTGTCTACGCCCGGGAATGCCTTAGGCAGGGCAGTGGTGCTCACTGGCCTCCAAGGATGTCCTGCCTCCTAGGCTGCTCCTCACAACAGGACATGCAATTTCTAAGCAGCCCAGCTGTCAGTTCATAAACAGCAAATGCGAAGCGTACGTGCCCGCACTATATACCAGCCCTGCCAACACCTCCATAATGTCATGTCAGCTGGCAGCTGCTTCTGAACAATTCCCGGAACTAAATACTATTTTGAACTGGGGTCTGTGCAGATGTCTTTGTCAATACAAAGTTTCCATGAACATCTACCCAAGATCCAAGATTCATCTAAACAAAACCTGGCAGGGGGAGTGGGGTGGCACGGGGGTAAGCGTCCATAAATAAGAGTAACACATTCACATCTTCAGCTTCTCAGATGCCATTAAAAATTGAAATACGACAGGAACATTCAAATGTGTGAGTAAGGTGGGTTCATTTTTGGATCTCAAAGATCAAAATGACCTTCTCTTTTTCTCTAAAACCAGAAATGGACAAGAAAGAAAGGCTCTGATCTGTTACTTTGTTCACATCACTTGAAAACCAGAAGAGAATGAATATAAAACAGTCACTGCTTTGGCTGATTATAGTAAAGTCTTCACAACCTATTTCTGCTGTTCCTCAAAGCAGATTCAAATAGAGCAGGAGCTCCATACAGTTCACGTCTCTCACTTCTAGATCCTGAAGAAGTAAGAGATGAGGGTCCCAGGGACTAACGGCAATTAAAAAACAGATGTGAACCTACAGTAAGTCTAAGAAACTTGGTTAACCCTTGGGGAGATGTAAATGGATCCTACACCATTTGCTTCCATTTTTCCTTGACTGGGAAGGTCAATGTTAAAAAGAAAAGAAAAACGAGTTACCATAGGGTACATGTTATGTAATGTAGCTATAATAAATCCCTTTGATAACAATACTTATAAAGCAGGTAAGCTTTCTCATTTGTGACCGATGAGCCAATTCAAATTCTTCAACTTGAAGAATGGAAAGTGGAAAGAACCCTTTTGTTCTCCCTTCCCACAAGCCTATTGCTATCACTAGGGCAACTCTTTAGTAACTACTGAATTTCCAGTGCCTGGAAAACAGTGAACATTTAATAAATAATATGGCTCAGCAGACGCTGGCTGCATAAAATCTTTGCTTCTATATTGAATGAAATTACTTGTGCACTCTCATATTTTACACAAAAGCACTATATCTGAGTTAGACACTATATAAATACTATATATTATTAAATAATATAGTTATATCTAAATATCTAAATCTAACGTCTACTTATATATATTATACATTTATATGTGTAATTACTATGTACTGAATACTAGAGAAATACGATATAAATACTAGTCAAAAGAGAATCTCATAGCTTTGTAAAGAAGACAAATAATTTAAGCTATTTAATTAAAATCAATTGAATTGTAATGCTTTAGGTTTAAATCTCCTTAAGTCAGGCTATGTTCCATATTATCACATTCATTCTTAACACCTGGCCACTGTAAGTTCTATAAAGAAGTGGGTAGACATTTGGAACATCGTTAATACCATCTCCCAGATTTAGAGTTGAATGTCTTTAAATATCATCATTAATATCAGTTCCTATATTTAGAGTTGAAGAAAATGGTCTAGCATTTCCTTAGGAGTTTTAAATAAATACCACTTCCTAATCAATGTGAGTAGTCTACACATAAAATTTTCTCAGGGTGAAAGACCAGACTACTGATGTAGCTTCCATATAGGTAAGGAAGGGTCTTTGCTGTCAAGTCCATCATCCAATGGAGATGTTAGCATGAAGCCAATTATCTTAGAATTCAGAAGAGTCACAGAAGATGTGCTCCAGTTCTTACTGAGATGGAGCTGGGAGTCAAGGGAGCTGCAGGAAAGGTTAAATAAAAAAATAAAAATAAAAATAAAAAAAGGACATTTGAACCAAGGCTTAAAAGATGACTAAGAAATTGCAAAGCAGAAAAGAGGGGCAGAAGGACACCATGGACAAAAAGAACAGAGAGTATGTATGAGAGATGACAGTGCATTAAGCAAACACAGGTAAGTCAGGGGAAGCTGAGAACAGTGTGGCATACAGTAAGGCTAAAAAGGCTACATGAATGCTTTAATTAAGGGTTCAAACAATCTCATAAGAACTAGGAAGACATCAGTGATTTAAGCAAGGAGGTGGCAAAGTGAGATTTCACTTTTGGAAAGACCAACCAGGCAAGAAAAGAGAGGAAGCAAGATGACAGACTGAAAGAAGCAGAGCTGTCAACAGTCTACTGGAAAAAATAGTTCAGGAAAGACACTCAAAAGTCCTTCACTGGGGCACCCGGGTGGTGCAGCTGGTTAAGGGTCTGACTCTTGGTTTCAGCTCAGGCTGAGATCTTGGGTTGTGAAATCAACATCAGCATGGGGTGCCACACCCAGCACGGAGTCTGCTTGAGACTCTCCCTCCTTCTCCTTCCCTTAACCCCCACCCATGCTTACACACTCTATCTCTAAAATAAATAAATCTATCTTCATGTAAAAAAAAAAAAAAAAAAGGCCTCCGATGGCCAACTGACATGAAAAAGTGCTCCACATCACTCGGCATCAGGGAAATACAAATTAAAACCACAATGAGATACCACCTCACACCAGTCAGAGTGGCTAAAATTAACCAGTCAGGAAATGAAAGATGCTAGCGAGGATGCAGAGAAAGGGGAACCCTTCTACCCTGGGTTGCAAGGGAAGGCAAGCTGGTGCAACCACTCTGGAAAACAGCATGGAGGTTCCTCAAAAAGTTGAAAATAGGGGCGCTTGGGTGGCTCAATGGGTTGAGCCTCTGCCTTCGGCTCAGGTCTTGATCTCAGGATTCTGGGATCGAGCCCCACATGGGGCTCTCTGCTCAGCAGGGAGCCTGCTTCCCCTCCTCTCTCTCTCTGCCTGCCTCTCTGCCTATTTGTGATCTCTGTCTGTCAAATAAATAAATAAATAAAATCTTAATTAAAAAAAAGTTGAAAATAGAGCTACCCTACGACCCAGCAATTGCACTACTGGGTATTACTCTAAAGATACAAATATAGTGATTCAAAGGGGCATGTGCGCCCGAATGTTTATAGCAGCAATGTCCACAATAGCCAAACTATGGAAAGAACCTAGATATCTATCAACAGATGCATGGATAAAGAAGATGTGGTATATATATGCAATGGAATACTATGCAGCCATCAAAAGAAATGAAATCTTGCCATTTGTGATGACGTGAATGGAACTAGAGGGTATTATGCTTACCAAAATAAGTCAATCAGAGAAAGACAATTATCATATGGTATTCCTGATATGAGGAAGTGGAGATGCAACGTGGGGGGCTTGTGGGGTAGGAAAGGAATAAATGAAACAAGATGGGATCGGGAGGGAGACAAACCATAAGAGATTATTAATCTCACAAAACAAACTGAGGATTGCCGGGGTGAGAGGGGGTAGGGAGAGGGTGGTGGGGTTATAGACATTGGAGAAGGTATGTGCTATGGTGAGTGCTGTGAAGTGTGTAAACCTGGAGATTCACAGATCTGTAGCCCTGGGGCTAATAATACATTATATGTTAATAAAAAATTAAAAATTATATATATAAAAAAAGTCCTCCACTCAGAGTGTATCTTGTGGGGCAGAAAGAATGGAACAAATTTAACAGATAGCAAAAAGGTAAAATGACCAGACTTTGCTAATCAGGTGGTTGCATGAGAGGACTGAAAAAGATTAGATTAAACTTACTCGCTTATTCTGGCACTGAAGAGTGTGTACACATTGATGCCGCTCACCAATATTAAAAACACTGAAGGGAATGCATTTAGCTTCAAGCACACTAGGTCATATAAAGACGGGGATCTGGTGTTTCCAACAAACATGGATGGAGCATCTGGTTTGTCCCCCACACACTTAAGCATGGGACATAATGGGTATTAATGGTAAACAAAATAGGAATGCTCCCTACCCTCATGGAAGTTTGCTTCTTCCAATGGAGAGAGATCTCCACTTCTGTCCCCAGAAAATGATAAAACATCACTTTTGCCCAGTTCTCCTTTGGTTTATTTCTCAAGCACAGGCAATTCCCGAACTCTTTTTTAAAAAAGCCAGAATAGCACATACTTAGATAAACTTTTTTTTTTTTATTTTATTTACTTATATGACAGAGAGAGAGAGATCACAAGTAGGCAGAGAGGGAGGCAGAGAGAGGAGGAAGCAGGCTCCCTGCCAAGCAGAGAGCCCGATGCGGGGCTCGATCCCAGGACCTTGAGACTGTGACCTGAGCCGAAGGCAGAGGCTTAAACCACTGAGCCACTCAGGCGCCCCCTTAGATAAACTTTTAATCTCTATTTCTGTGCTCATTCATTCACTTCCCCCCCCTACTCATTCCACATTTATTGACTGTCTTTTCTTTGTCAGGGAGTGTTAGACATTGTACCAGGTGTTCTTACTGCTAGAGAATCTTAGTAGCATGGCAAGCACAGTGCATGCCTGGCTGGCACTGGTCTGCTCTTAACTTATTTTGCCAAGTTTCTAAACGTCACTGGATTTCCTTCAGCAGTCAATAAGCACAAGTGATTAGACCAGGGGTTACAAAGTATACTGCAAAGCCCAAGCTCTTAGTAGAGCCCAGACCACCCAGGGGGAAAAAGAGAAAGAAGGGAGCAGTGCCGAGTTGGCAGCCTAACTAACCCCAACTTTTATCTCTGTAACACATTTCACCTCAGAGCAAGATTTCCCTTTCTTTAAAAAAAAGTTTCTGAGTCTAAAATAAGTTAAAAAATCCACTGAGTGGAGAGATTTCTAAGATTCCTTAAAATCCTGAGGCAATTCCTCTGCATTTTCCCTATAGAACAGTTTTAATGGTCATATGTCCCTAGGCCAACCTATTACAATTTATTTGACCGATAATATGGCTGAAATAGAATACTAATGGTATGGCCTAAAATATGAGTCTTGGGAATAAGAAAAAAAATAGTAATGAAAGGAAGAGAAAGGTGTAAAAGTATTTGATTCTTGGTACGCTTGCAGTTTCTCTTCCATATCCTTCAGAACTCTCTTCAACCTTCTCTCTTCCCCCCTAATGGCTTATATAGACATTGTGATGCCTTTTGGGGGGGTTCCTTCCTTTTATGGACCACTTTACAATCCAAAATATACTCTATCCCTAAAATTACTCACTTTCCTTCTTCCTAAACTCTCCCCTGTACCCTCCACCCTCAATCTAAACTCACAGTTCTTCAGTACATCTAATTTCAACTAGATGGAGAGAAGAGAGAAATCTAAATTAATTCATTCCCGATTAACCTGAGAGCACCTGATCTTACCAAAGATATTTCTATTTTTACAATGTAATTGTTGCTAATTTATGATTTCATTTTTTTTATTTGAGAGAGAGCAGAAGTGAGAGAGATCACAAAGAGAGGGAAAGGGAGAAGCAGATCTGCTGCTGAGCGGAGAGCCCAATGTGGGGCTCTATCCTAGGACCCTGAGATCATGACCTGAGCTGAAGGCAGACAATTAACTGACTGAGCCCCCCAGGTGCTGCATGGTTGCTAATTAAAATAAATGTCTAATTTGATGCAACTAACTGCAATTCCAAAGTAAAAATAAGTGATTTTGAGAACTTATTGCTCCTTTTTTTTTTTTTTTTTTTTTTTTGACAGATCACGAGTAGGCAGAGAGGCAGGCAGAGAGAGAGGAGGAGGCAGGCTCCCTGCTGAGCAGAGAGCCCGATGCGGGACTCGATCCCAGGACCCTGAGATCATGACCTGAGCTGAAGGCAGAGGCTTTAACCACTGAGCCACCCAGGCGCCCCCTTATTGCTCCTTTTATTCAGTATTTGTTTATAATCTATTTTGTCCTTGACACTGAATCAAGCACTGTAGATTTCACTTGACAAAAGAGAACCTGGTTCACACTCAAGAGCCTACGACTGAGTGGGAGATAGCAGAAGAGCTGCACGGTACAGGTTCCTATCAGATGAAATACCATGGGAAGAGTGAGTGGCAAAGAAAGATGATTTGGGAGACCATGACCACCACTGGGGGGTTTCTGCTTGAAAACTGGCCCCTAGAAATGAGCAGCTGTAAGTAGCCTTCTGTTCTGATTCCACTTTTGCTTCTATTCCTCCAAGAGGCCAGTTGGCGGGTTGACTGTCTCGGTGTCGCTCCCAAGGCATCAGTAATAAAGGCAAACAGAAGGAGGGATGGTAATTTATAATTTCAAGGTCATGTCTAAGTAAATCAAAGAACAGTCAAGTCCAATAAGAAATGCATCCATTGGGACACCTGGGTGGCTCTGTCAGTTAAGTGTCTTTCTCTGGCTCAGTTCATGATCTCAGGGTCCTGGGACCAAGCTTGACATCAGGCTCCCTGCTCAGCTTGTCCCGCTCCCTCTACCTGCCACTCCCCCTGCTTGTGCATGTGCCTTGTGTCAAATAAATAAATAAAATCTTTTTTAAAAAATGCACCCGATAGCTGACTCCTCCCCACAAATATATTTAAAATACCCAAATTCTGAATTCTGGAGAGAGAGGGTAAAAAAGTTATTTTAAATATTCTAATAATGAATCACTAATTGGTCATGAATTCACTAATTCATTGAAAATTAGGTGAACACTATTTTTCTATATCTATTCCTGTGGCTGTTATTTGGCCTACATAACAGTACTACAGAACGTAAGCCTGCTTAACAGCTGAAGGGATGGAGAACAAGCATGTGTTTAAAGTACAACATCTCTAATACCGTGTTGGTTTTGAACCCTGAATTGTGATGCATCATCCTTCTTCAAAGTTTCTAGCCATGAATAAAAACTTTCCAAACTTCCAAATTGTCTGAAAATGAACCCTTCAGACAACTGTAATGAGAGAAGACAATTCTCTATTTCTACTAAAGAAAAGAAGAATTATCTGTCTGTACCATTTCCAGATATCTTCTAAAGTGTTGAGGGAAGAATATATTTGAGTGAAGGACTGATTCTTCATAATGTGCACAAACGGAAGCAATTAACTCCCATTAAGCTCTAATTAATGGATTATCTGATCCATTAAAGTGTGTGCAGTTTGCAATTTTAATATTAACGCAGAATTTAAGAAGAGGGTAGTTTTCAGGTATGAGTGAAAGACACACACTGAGACTTAACTCTAGCCAATCTTTGTCTTCTCCTGTCACTGAAATACAAGAACTGTGTAATTTTAATTACATTACAGAAAACTGAAATAACGAACAAAATCACTTCCTATCCAGTATGGGTCGGCCTGGCTCTGTAACTTCAGGTGGTAATTGTTCAGGCACGTAACTTAATTTCTGCATGCTTTAGTTACTTCCATTGTAAATTGGGTAGTTTACAACTTGTGAGAGTTTAATGAAATAATCCACATAAAGTGTATGTGTAAATGTCTCTCATATAGTAAATTAATAAATTATAACTATTATTTTCCCCCTTATTAAAAAAAAGTTAGCCACAGTAGAAATTCAGGTTGCATGGCCCTAGCTATTTTGTACATGTCTGTTTTGCCTGATGATCTTTAATAAGGAAGTAATTTCAGTAATTAGCATTTTCTTTATCCTCATCACCAGAGTGTAGTATATTTTGAAGGATACAATTAAATAAGGTATTTAAGAATAATACTGAGGTAAGACGTTAGGGAAAATAAACAAAAACTTTTCAAAATTGTCAGAATTTCAAAGATGAATGTTTTTATTTTGCATTTTCATTCATGCCTAGGGACAGTTCATTTTTGGTAGGAGGCAAGCAAATGAAGCATGTGACTGGCAGAGCTGAGCTATCTGAGAGCCTGGAGAGATGTAAAGAGATGAAATGAGCATGAAAACTCGGCACAAATTTCTAGTTCTGGCCAAGCCTACAGTAATTGACTAAAGGTTCTCAAACTCTATGTGAACTTTGTGGACAAAGTTGTCAATCCCCAAATCTGGTCCAAGTTCATCACAGATCATCAATATCAAGATAATGATATCTGTCAAAACTTGCTTAAGCTTAAGGAGATGTTGACACACTGTGTGCATGTGTGTATGATATCTTTAATATCTTTTAGTGTATCAGTATATCTTATTACATTTTTTAAGTATATAGCAATATCATTCTAAAGTCTAAGGAGCCAAAAGTAAATTCTGGTTTAAAATAGTTAAAGGGGGGGAGCCTGAGTGGCTCAGTGGTTTAAGCCTGGGATCCAGCCCCGCATCAGGCTCCCTGCTCAGCGGGGAGCCTGCTTCCTTCCCCCCTCTCTCTGTCTGCCTCTCTGCCTACTTGTGATCATTGTCTGTCAAATAAATAAATAAAATCTTAAAAGAGTTAATGGCATATTTCCACTAAAGGAAAAAAAAATCAACAAAAGCATGTGAAACACTTGTAAAAAATAAATAATTCACAAAAAAAGACTGTATAAATATATAAAAATGTATATATATATACTGTATAAATACTGTATAAAGACTGTATAAATACTATATAAATATAGTAAACTGACAAAATATCACCAAATAAAAAAATGTGATATGCCCAATTTTTAAGCAGCATACAATATTAATAACAGCTAAGAATTTCGAGTACTTGGTTTGGTATAGGCACTAAACTAAGCCCGTTATATCACATTTAATACTATGGATTTTTACAAAGGAAGAAGCTAAGTCTTAGACCATTTAGGTAAACTTCTTAAAGTTACATAGCTGTGAGAGGTGCACTAGGACCCAAATTCAAGTCTATTTGATTCCATAAATATAAATATCTATGAAGGAAAAAGTAAAGGACGTTCATTTCAAGAACTTCAAAAGCCAATAGTAGACAATAATTTGAAATGAAACCAGACTTTAAAGAGCCTGGTGAGTCTGTTACATTAACTTAGAAAAAGATGGAAAAATATATGGTATTTGAGTTTTAATTATTCGTGTACTTGTTTATTCCCCTCCAAAATATTGTCATCTATACTACTACAGATGGAAAATTATATTCAACAAATATTTGCTATATGAACCAGGCACAATTCTAGGCTTGCTGGATATGTTCATAAATAAAACAAAGATCCCGGCCCTTAACTAGTTTACATTTTAGCTCCATTATAGTTGAATCTATTCACAGTAATAACAAAAGTGATTTTTAAATCCATGGGAGACTTTTTTCAAATTGTGATTTATGAAAATATTTTAAATGAATGCTAGACTGATAAAATATTATTTTATTGTTTTAAAGATTTTATTTATTTATTAGAGAGAGAGAGGGAGAGAGAGAGAATGATGGGGGAGAAGCAGAGGGAGAGGGACAAGCAGACTCCATGCTGAGCACAGAGCCTGACTTGGGGCTTGATCTCACAACCGAGATCACGACTGAAATCTAGAATCAGACGCTTAACCAACTGAGCCACCCAGACACACTAAAAAACTCATTTTAAATGAATACTAAATTAATATTTTAAACTAATCTCCCAAGGTCTCTATTTATGCATCATGGGTCATGTTCCAATTGTACATATGTTTGCAGCATAGCACACTTTCCTTCCCAGTGGAAAAGTGTTGTAAATGCTGGTTAGGCTCACAGATGTATGTTTACACAACAAACTATTGGAACTCTGAGACTTAAAAATTACAGTCCAAATTCTTGGTTTTGAATACAGTGCTCATAAAAACGTACAACAGAGGAGAAGGAAGTAAAGACCATAGCTTAACCTCTGTTTACTGTGCAAAACTGGCTAAAGATTGGTTTCTAAAGAGGTGAAATGTGTCCCTGGCACTCTCCAGCAGCACCCTCTGCCTGGGTACAAATTATATCCGCAGGCACCGGTGCTTTGGGAAAGCCAGACTAGGCTAGAATTCGCAATCAGTGTGCAAGGGACAGGGACTCAGATTTTTACTTCAATTATATATATATTAAATTAACACTATTAAAAAAAAATAGGTCCTTTACCTCTATCGACATTTCTCAAGCAAAACGTTTTGGATTGGATACCTCTCTGTTGGGGTCTGTGGTCCTGTGACTCCTAGGATGTTTGGCCCATCCCTGCCCACTTCCCAGTAGATGCCAGTAGCACCCCTGGAGTTAGGACAACTCCCAATGTCTCTAGACATTTCCCTCGGTCCCCTGGGAGGCACAATTGCCCCGGGTTGACAGCCATTGATTTATATTAAAAACAACATATCTAAGCCTTTTGGCCACTGTATTTTAGGCTAGTCTGATTGCTGTGGAAAGACAAATGGGCATTTTCTTTTAAGATGCTATCATTTTAGTCAATTATGTAGAGACAGTACTCAACACAGTTTATGTGATGTTCACTGATTTCCCAGGCCTCAGCCACTTATCTGGACTCAGGCCAGAGCAGTCCCCAGCGATTCTTGCCAGTCCCATCCTATAAAAGCCCTCAGATGTTGCTGCTTTTTCTCCTGTGGTCACAGACGGACTCAGCTGCCTGGGGATGGAGGGCCAGGCTTCTGTCGGCTGTGCCCACCGTGGCAGGAGTCACAGCATCTCTGGTGTACAGGGTCTGACCCATCCAGACCCACAAAGATGCCAGCTCCTTACAGAAGCTACCAGAGGGGCCAAGTGCAGAGGAGTCAAAGTCCTTCCGGGCAAGTTTTAACTGATGCAAGAAGCCAGGACACAGACTAATCCAGGTAAAAATCTGTTCCAAATGTTGTATACGACCTCTCAGGAGACAACTTGTAGATTCAAGCATCCAGTTATGTTTTCTAGTGAAACCGTAGCCAGTTCTACAGCACCTTTTACTGACCTTCCTGCCCTCACTCTTCACTTTCCCTTTGCCCTCACTCTTGCTTTCCAGGGACTATACATCCCCCCAAAAGCAATAATTTAAAAAAAAAAAAAAAAACTGCCTCCAGCTCAATGTTACAGACCCTGAACTAAAACAGAAACAAAAAGAAAAGGGGAAAAGAGAAGAGGAATAAGGAGGAGAAACAGAAGATGAAGTTGTTATGGCAAAGGACTATAATTACTGCCAATGTCCATACTCTTTACATTTTTTATTAAACAACATATTAAACAACATAGGTATGACCAGTACTGCTTCTTGTGAAATGAGACATATAACCTCAGAACAAAAGTAGGGTATTTCCCACTTTAAATTCAACAGGTTCAGATAACAAAGGGCTCTGCACTGGATACCTTGTACATCCCTTTAGGGTTTAAAACTGTAGCCTTTTTTTTTTTTTTTTTCTGTATCTGTAGCCTTCATCCAGCAATTGAAAGAATAAATTACAGAGCAGTTAAATAAATGGCTTTCTTGAATTGTGTCCAAGATTCAAATTACTCTGATTAGTTCATATCTGTAAAATTAATAAAAAGCATTCTCACTCTCATCCTAGTGATGATTACACTGCTTCTTTTAGTGTGCCGGCGTAAGGATTAGAAACATCACAGCAATATGGAGAGATCAAAAATATTTTTAACAATCAGATTATTTTGCTTGCTAATTGACTTAATGGTAATTTACTAACCTCAGAGGGACTTGCAATATGTACTATTCTGAGGGCTAAACAAAATAACAACAACCCCCCCATAAAACACACAGAGTTTCCCTACCCTGAGAGTGCAAAGTAGGAATATTGTCTGTTTTACTGAATATGCCTTCTGATGTCTTGATTACCTACCACTTGCATATTATATTTTCTATAATCAAGAAACTTCAGGGGCGCCTGGGTGGCTCAGTGGGTTAAGCCGCTGCCTTCGGCTCAGGTCATGATCTCAGGGTCCTGGGATCGAGTCCTGCATCGGGCTCTCTGCTCAGCAGGGAGCCTGCTTCCATCTCTCTCTCTCTCCCTGCCTCTCTGCCTACTTGTGAGCTCTGTAAAATAAATAAATAAAATCTTTAATTAAAAAAAAGAAACTTTAGATGAACTATGAAATGTAACAGTATCAAGACTGCAAAAAAAAAAAAAAAAAACCACACCTTTCATTTCTAGAATCCATTTGTATTTCTCATTTTTCAATGACTTATCATCTTTATCACTGGATCTAGACCAGTCCTTCTCAAAGTTTAATGTGCTCTGGAAGCCCATGAGATCCCTTTTACAATGCAGATTCTGGTCCAGTAGGTCTGGCTTTTTCTAAAAAAACCCCAAGTGAACCTGAAGCTCCTACTTCATCAACCACACTTTCAGTAAAAAGACTCTAGATTCCCTTCTCAGAGCCTGATCCAATCCTTCTTTTAACTAAATTCAAGTATCAGGCTATTTCTTCACTGAAATCACCCCAATGCCTTGGTGCCATTGTCACCATCTGACTTTTCACCTATGTCTACGTCTTAAGTATGTCACCAACTTGACTTCTGGAGGAAGAGAAAAGAGCTGAATGGAAGCATGGACTATTCTCTCTCTCTCGTTCTCTTGCACCATCCTGAACTGCTTCTCAGTCATAAGTGGTACTGAGGAAAAGGGACACTAGGGCACCAAGGCAGGTTAGGAGGAATGGGTACAGTAAGTAAAACCTTTGTCAACAAGTACCAATTCCTTGGGGTACCTGGGTGGCTCGGTGGCTAAAAGCCTCTGCCCTCAGCTCAGGTCATGATCCCGGGGTCCTGGGATTAAGCTCAGCAGGGAGCTTGCTTCCCTTCCTCTCTCTCTGCCTGCCTCTCTGTCTACTTGTGATCTCTGTCTGTCAAATAAATAAATAAAACCTTTAAATAAAAAACAAACAAACAACAACAACAAAAAAAAAAAACAAGTACTAATTCCAAGTGTGACCACTCCCAAAAACAACTAAAATTTCCAAGAACTAGCAACACTGTAATTCAGGTCAATGGAGCAACTATGTGTTGAGACAGTATTATAGGAAATGTCCTAGGCTATGATGTTAGATTACTCTTATGGATGGTGACAAAGAAGCAAGAGAAAACCAGTCCTTTGTTTGGGATACGACCACCCCTGGCTAGACGACTTCTCCCCACCGAGGTCCCAAAACATAGCACTGGGAAAATACTATTATTCATTAACATGGTGTCGTTAAAGTATCTTGTTATCTTTGTCTATCTCTGTCCATTTCTTGTGAAATCCTTTATTTTTAAATACTTTCAAAAGTAAGAAATAGATCTTATTCTTTGCATCTTTTGGAGTTACATATTTTAATGCTTGGTAGATTATAAGCACTCACCAAATGTTCATTAAACCAAGCTGAATGATACAGAGGGTCTTCTATCCCTGAACAAGATATCCCTCCTCTAGATCCAATAACAAAGCACTGCGAACTTTCGGGCAGAATCCACTTTTCACTTAGCTCTAGGGTCTATGTTGTCCCTGGAGAATTCTGCCTAAGCCATTACTTGCTTTCTTATCAGCTACTCAAAAGTGCATTAAAATTCATGACTTTTTTAAAGTACGGTATACAGGATATTTTATTTAAAATGCATATTTTGGTGGCTCTTCTAGAGAATTTAACAGATAGTAACTCAAATGCAGATTATTTGCTTCAGAATCTCTCAGTATGGGGTGTGTAAGTAGTGGCTGTGTAGGAACCAACTAAACTGGCCTCTCATGATTAAACATCTATGAGATATTAATCTTTTTTAGCAAATTTCCTTTGTATTTTGCCTCTTAATTACAATAACCTATAAAAGAGTAGATGTTCAAAAGTTTCAGGAGACAACATCTATAAACAATTCAGCTGACTTCTCACTGAAAATGTTAAAAGTAGAGAGACTTGCTAAAGGAATACTTAGTATTATGTACTCAAAATTACTGTGGGGGAAAATACATATTCAATTCCTCCTTATTCAAAGAGCATGTGTGTCTCTAAAAAAAATCTGTCAGCTAAGCAGGTGCAGTTTTCTTCTAGGTAAGATAAGGGATGCTTCTAATTTAACTATACAGTGCAAGAAAATTGACAAAGAAAGCAATTATTGTCAGTGAAGTTGAGCAGTGAGGTTAGCACCAAGCATAGTCTTCCCCCTCCTTGCTCTGTTTAGAGGCTTCAAAATACATTGATCAAGGTCGCTGAAGTAAGATGGTGGTTATTGACAATGACCTCATGTCTATCAAATTACTCTGAAATAATTCAGGGAGTGAGTGAGTGTGTCTTAAAGAACTACACTTGATATCCCAAAGACTGCCTCATCTGAGTAGTCCCCAGTGCCCATATCACAGGCAAAGCAGAACTCCTTTTAGGAAAGAAATCTGAAAAATTTCTATTTATTAGTTAATTTATTAAATTATTTATTAATAAAATTTATTATTTTCTCCTGTACCTTCCCCTGCTAGTAAGTGCATATTTCACTTTATATACCTTGAACCTCACAGTATCCTATTTGGCCTATTGAAATAAGACAACATATGTAACAGGTTAACATATCCTATGAGACTTCATTTTCTAGGATTTCATTTAAAAACTTGACAACTCTGTGTGTGTTTGTGTGTGAAAAAGAGAGAGAGAGAAACAAAGAAAGGGGAGAGAAAAAAAGGAGGGAGAGCACTTGTTTGTATCTATGTAAGCTAGTTTACAATATATATCAATAACTTTGCTCCATGGGAAAGAAAAATTCATTTTGATGATTTCATTGTTTTCTTTTCCTTGTATCTATGATAAACATGTTTCTTTTGTAATGAAAACAGCATTTTTCATTTAAAATACTATGCATATGGTGCATGGGTTGAAAAACTGTTTGTTATAAATTCCACAAATCACTCTATTTAAATTAATGCATGGGTATATGGAAGGATCAAAAGAAATGTCAAGAGCTATTAATAGGGCATTAGTAGGGATTCCTTCTTCATATGATAAAATCTTAATTCCCACTTAAAGTTTAAAGCCTCTGTACCGCTGATTAAGAATATAGCAATGAAATGAAATTGTCTTTTCTGAAAGGTTCTTTTCAAGGGATGAAGAATGAGTTCATTAAAAAATCTGCCATCCTCTCATTCAAAAGCCTTTGAGGCAAAGAGAATCACTTCAGTAAATTCAAGTGCAGCTAAAAAGAAGAGCTTGTGGGGGCCGTGGTGAAAGGAAGGATAGAGGCAGTCCTAGTGGGCACTTCACACGAACATCTGAAATCCCTCTTAATTTGCACCGAAGATGTTGGAAATTTAAGTTAAAAACAAAAGCAAATGTCTCTACTTCCAGTATGATCACTAAACACTTTTAATTGATTTTAGCCATTTCTCATGAATGCTTTATGTGAGCTTCTCTCCCATCCAACTGAAAATTTTAGTCAAGGACTAAGAAGAGATTTTATAAACATCCCTGTTACTCAACAAGCCTCAGTGATTGGCTACTGGGCACAGAGCCGTGCTGAGAAACTGAGAAAAGTCACCAATAAAAGATACAGGTCTTCTCTTAGAAAAATGTACAACGTATTTGAGCTAATTCCAGGTAGTAGGCATGCAAACAGTGCAAAACCACCACTCCGCAGGAACAGAAGACAACAACAAAAACTGAGGGCAAACTTCTAAAGAAATGATCCATTCTGCAAGGAAAATCGGGCAACACTTCCAAGGAGTAGGTGCCTCTTGAGTCTGATTTTAATTGCAGATACAGAACTGGATTGAGAAGGAAAGAAATATTTTCTAGATGAAACAGCATGCACAGAAGAAGTTAGTGAAGACAGATTAATTCCCAGCATAAAATGGGATCCCACTGGGTCTGGGACTATTTTATTCTAACCCAAGTATCCAACTGTCTTGCATTCAATAAAATATATTAGAGACATAGTTCTGTGGTTAGGTGCACAGATTTAGGAGTTAAAACGGAGTGGATCACAGCCCCTGCTATTTACTAATTGTGTAACCTTGGGGAAGTACCTCCCTATAAGGATCCTTTACCCCATCTTCAAAGTGAAGGTAATCATAGAACCTCTGCTATCGAGCTGCTCCAAGAACACCATACTTGGCCCAATGTGTGACACAATTTAGAACACAATGTAGGTTAGCTATGGCTGGTTTTGGGCTGAAAGAAATTGAGTCTGGGACTCATAGAAAATGAGAGTTGGGGTTGTAGAGGCAAAATCAGTTTAGGCAGTGATTCTCACACTTCAGTGTGTATGAAAATCCTCTGGAGGGCTGGTTCATTCCCAGACTGCTGGGGCCCACCCCCAGAGTTTGTGGACTTAGTAGGTGGAGGGTGGAAGCAAGACTCTACACTTTGAGTAAGTCCAGTCCCCAGGCGATGCTGCCCCTCCTCACTTTGAGCACAACTGAGGTAAAACTTACAGGCCAGGCAGGCACTTTCCACCAGAGGAGATGACCTGATTCCGTGATTTTTGGATGTGTTGTATAGGCCTGCGTGGAGACCCAAGTGGGTCCTGCTGAATGGCTGGGATTTCTGCCCTATGTATTTATAATAGTTACTCAGAATACTTTTTTGCTGCCCATTAAAATCTACTATTTGAACTAATTTGGACTTTTCTACTCTCAGGCCAGATACAAAGCATGCACATTCCAATATTTGATGCAAAAATGCTATAAAACACTATTATTTTCAGTAAGGGCCTGAATTAGAAGGGAACAAAATAAGCAAGAAATTCTTTTTGTGGCGAGCCTTGTCACACTTCTCAAATGGCCACTTGAGCAGAACCAATTATGTGCCTGGAGGTCTTAGCCTCTGAGAGTTTTCCCACCATTTCCCTTTCCCCCACATTGTGTGTCTCAACATTGGCTCCCTGATGGGTAACCGATTTCAAACCCTCCAAGAAGAGTACGGTGAGATAAACAAAGTCTGCCAGTCAGGGCTTATTATGAACCCAAGCAAAAAACTCCATTATACTTTTGTGGACAAAAATTGTTTACAGTAGCGTTTATCCCTATAAAGAAAAAAAAGCTATTTTATGTGAGAAAAAAAAAAGCTGAATGAATAGAATGTATCACTAACATTGCCCTTTCAAAAGTCAAAAGACTCGAGGAGAAGCTAATTCAGAACTCATCACTAAGAAAACTTTCTTCTCGTCTTCTCTCTAGTTTCATTAACTTCATAAAGCCCCTAGGTCCCCTTTCTTTTCTTACCTTCTTCGGTAAAAATATCAAATCTTAAGAAAATATGAAAGATAATTTTTTTTCCTTTCATTTTCTCCTCCTCCTCCCCCCAAAATAGCTTTTTTGTCACTACCCAGATCCAAATTACTCACCTTTGGCACAAGCACCAGGTTGATATTTACTCATTAGGGTGGTTGCCATGACTACCCTCGAGGTACCAAGCAAGAAGTGAGAGGTCTGACTCATAAAATCTAGCGCCACTCCGTAAATTTTTGGCGTGGTTGGGATAGTTTGGAAATAAGAGAATTGAATTCAGGGAATTAAATAAAAAGCCTCCACAGATGGAGCCTATTGATGTGGTCACCTTGGCGTGGCACTACTTACTGCGGAGAACTATTTACCACAGGGTTTTGCTCAGTGATTGACACGCAGGAGTAGAGTTCCCACAGGTTCCAACAAACACCTGTTCTTCTCCTGGCATGGGCTTAAAATTACACTCTACCTCCTGCTTACAATAAATTGTCCCTTCTCGACACAGCTCAGTTTAACATTTCAGCTGACAAAAAGTCACTGCAAGTGCCTCTCCAAAGGTGTGGCCAAAAATAAATCCGACACACTTTTTATTGTTTGTTGGCACACCTGTGAGAGCTTTGTACTAGGGCGCACCTGGTGAGAAAATCAGACCTGGTGTCAGGGCCTTCTGACACAGACAGGGAAGGCGATGAGCACGGAAGTTAAGGGACTCGCCCCACATGTTGAGAGTGTAAGACGCAGCGTGAAAACCAATCTGAGACCAGTCATCTCACTAAGGAATAACTCGTATTCCATCCCAGCGGGTACCTACCACACTCAGGCAATGAATAACCAGAATAAACCAAATCGAGACATTTTCTCTTACAATTAGATTCTGAAAATATTGAAAGAAAGCAACTGGGCTTATGTTCCTAGTTCGAATATTCATCTAGAACTTGGTGAAGTTGGGATGTAATAAAAACGCCTTCTATATGATTTGGGAAGCAAGATCTTTGTCTATTTTGAGTGTCTGTGGCTTCCTGGTTAGTCATTTGAGTGAGTTAAAGCTAGTTGATAGCTACTATTAGTCACTAGACTTTAGCTAGCACCCATGAAAATAAGCAGTTTAACTCAGCTTTTTTGTTAGTAATTTTCACCGGAATACTCTCTCCACAGGGGTAGAAAGCATTGACTCAAGAGCAAATTTACGAAATAAGCTATGATGGTAAATCCAGTTTCACTATCAAGAATCATACTGGGACGCCTGGGTGGCTCAGTCGGTTAAGCGTCTGACTTCGGCTCAGGTCATGATCCCAGGGTCCTGGGATCGAGCCCCACGTTGGGCTCTCTGATCAGCAAGGAGTCTGCTTCTCCCTCTCCCTCTGCTCTTCTACCTGCTTGTGCTCGCTCTCATTCTCTCTCTCTCTTTCAAATAAATAAATATTAAAAAAAAAGAATCATACTTATTCCTGAACAAATTATGCTTTTGCTCTTCATAGTCATGTCATAGAAGGTTCCAGAAGAGAAAAACCAAGGTAATCAATGTTGGGGCCACTGCCTTCTATATATACAAATGTACTGTTGTTCTGCTTTTTCTATTCTTGAATTACTTTTTTCCCCAAGTTTTCCACTTTTGTTTCCTTTTTTTTTTTTTTTTAAATATTTTTGTTTATTTGACAGAGAGACATAGTGAGAGAGGGGACATAGGCAGGAGGAGTAGGAGAGGGAAAAGCAGGGAGCTGCTTAAGGACTGAGCCACCCAGGCAACCCTCTTTCCTAACCTTTATCTTTCTCTCCTTGAACATCTCTTCACTAGAAAATATCTTATAAGAAGTTCCCAGTGATACCCATGGATGGAGTTCTTAGGTAGATATGGTGGACATAACAGCAGTTGACACTTTGGAAATCCAGAAGATAAAAATAAAGTACTGAATAATTATCAAATTAGTATGCTAGCTTTAAATTCTGAAACATATAAACAAACATAAAACATAAGAAATTATTCAAATGCATTTGCTATCCTTTTAAATGAAGCAAATTATGCTTATCACATGAACATTTATTTTCAAACAATATTTCAAAATAGATTACGCTAAATAGGATTTAAAACACTGGGGGACGTCAACACCCTCACTGCAGAAATAATAACATAGTTACATAGATATTAAAAGTTCAATAAGTTTTTTGTTTTTTTTTTTTTAAGATTTTATTTATTTATTTGACAGAGAGAGAGATCACAAGTAGGCAGAGAGGCAGGCAGAGAGAGAGAGAGAGGAAGAAGCAGGCTCCCCACTGAGCAGAGAGCCTGATGTGGGGCTCGATCCCAGGACCCTGAGATCATGACTTGAGCCGAAGGCAGAGGCTTTAACCCACTGAGCCACCCAGGTGCCCCAAAAGTTCAGTAAGTTTTATAGAAAAAAAGTGATATAAGGAGAAAAACTACTTGGAGCATATAGAATACAGAATAAAACTTTTTTAAAGTCAAGGTATTTAGAGAAACTCTGTTAATAAACAATCAACAGACATAGCTCTGAACCACTTTTTAAAAAATACTTCTATCAGTTTTATTTAATTACATTGGATAATATAAATATGATATCAGATGGCAGAAAGACTTTACCCAGCAAAAAAGAAAGGGCACACTTATGGTATACATTATGAAAAATGCACAACTGTGAGGAAAATATTCATTTATCCATCTACGAGGAAAAAGCCTAGCCACAAGTTTGGATCTATGGCTTTTTTAAAGTTTTTAACATATTTAGCTACCTTTAAATTCACCTTGCCTAACCAAGAGAACTTTTTTTATAAGTTAGACTTCACAAATCATCTTTAGGCTTTGGATTTCAGTTCATTTAAGTTAAAGCCAGAATGAGTATTATTTATTAAAGATTTCATTATGCTGGGAGCCTGGGTGGCTCAGTTGGCTAAGCATCTGCCTTCAGCTCAGGTTATGATCTCAGGGTCCTGGGATGAAGCCCCCCATTGGGCTCCCTGCTCAGTGGGAAGCCTGCTTCTCCCTCTACCACTCCCCCCCAGCTGTGTTTCCTCTCTCTCTCTGTCAAATAATTAAATAAAATCTTAAAAAAAATAGATGTTCATTTTGCTGGGCTATAGACATGTAGAGAAATAAGGGTGTTCAATGGTCAAAGTTCAAGTAGGTTGAAGAGAAGATAAATCAAGAGTGGGCAAAAATACTGGGGTCTGTAGTTGTTAGGAAACATTTTTTATTCTTTAGAGAGGGAGAGAGAGGGGGATAGGGTAGGGTGGGGAGGAGCGGGGGAGAGGGAGAGAGAGAATCTTAAGCAGGCTCCAGGCCCAGCACAGAACCTGATGCAGAGCTTGATCTCATAACCCTGAAATCATGACCTGAGCCAAAATCAAGAACTGGATGCTTAACTGACTGAGCCACCCAGGTGTCCCAGGAAACTTTTTATGAAGGAAGAAGCAGGGGTGGAAAGTGGGTGCTTTTGGTTGAACCCTGAAAAATAATTCCAGTATTTAAATCTGTTACTATACATACACCAGTGTTTATTTCACAGGCTTCAAATTAAATATTAAGATACCCTTAAATCTTATCTCCATTCAGTTAAAAACATAAAAAGCTCTTATTTGTGAAATTTGGTACTGTTCTAACTTCAGAGTCCTACTCCAGGTCTAAAACCTCAAAGAAAATATAGTCATCTGAAGATATCTGTAAACATTATCATTTATCCTTCTCAAAAATTTTCACTTTCTATCCCAAGTGATCTCCAACGGGGGGCATAGCAGACCATCCACTGGGTGCCTTGTTCCTTTTACTTTCTGTTTTGTTCCTCTTTTATAACATACACACTACTATAGTAGCACAAGCAAAGAAGATATAAATAATCAATGTGGAACACCAAGCATTAGCACTTATCGAGACTTTCCTATGTGTTAGGTCCTCTGCTGTCATGAATTAGTTCCTTTAATCCTCAAAGTCACCCTCTTAGATGGGAATTGTTATTATTCTCATTTTATAAATGAGTAAAGGAAGGCACAAAAATCCAACTGACTGAGGTTACAGTTAGTAAGTGGTCAAGCCAGAATAGATAATAAAGATGATGGGGATTTTTAAAAACAAAACTAGGGGTGCCTTCGTGGTTAAGCATGTGATCTTGGTTTCTGCTCAGGTCATGATCTCAGGGTCCTGGGATCTAGGGTACCTTGGGCTCTGCGCTCAGCAGGGAGTCTGTCTGCAGCTTCTCTTCCCCTGCCTTCTCCCCACTTGCACTCCAGTGTGTACGCTCTCTCTCATATAAATACATCTTTAAAAAAAAAAAAAAAGCTAAACTAAAAAGAAAGAAACACACTGAATCCTAGTAATGATCATTTCTGACCACTGAGTGATGGTCAAGATTCTTCCTCCTTGTACTACTTTGTTTTTTCTAAAATATCTAGTAACTGACAGGAATTATGCTAGTAACTTGGAAGAAATAAGGAAAAGCACATACTCTCAATATTAATACACTGCAATTTAGTGAGAAAAAGTAGAAAACCAATAGAGACACCAAGCAGCAAGTCAGAAACTTAACGGAAGCTGGAAAATAAAGGAGCATGGACTTATTTTCTCTCATAATGCACACATTTCAAATGAGATCATGGTCAAATAAATATGAACAGATATAAAAACAAGTTTCCATCTCAGAAGCTAAGATTTGAAAAGTAGTTAAACTGAAAAAGATCTAAGATTTGGAGAAGGATTTGAAAGCTGATGGTATGGGATACATCTCATCAGACCTGTTTGTATGCACGTTTTGTTTTAAATTGTGATGGGTGAGGGAAACATCAGTACCTATTCTATATGGCTGAGGAGCGTTCTCTGCTTCATAAGGATTCTAGACAGGCTTCTAGAATTAAATTGGCGGCAGTAATCATGTTGTTATTAGTGTAATTGCTTTCTGACATCTGTTTCCCTGTCATAATCAGTTCTTTGATAATAGCAATGACATGAATAGTATATATCTAATCAGTGATGTTCAATGCTTTGCCAAAATAAAAGTGAAATTATATGCCAATTATATATGCTCTCACCAAATACTCCTCAACCATGTAATATTATATTTATGACATATGGTACAGTAATGAGGATATGCCAGGTCTTGCCCTCTGATAGTAATTTATTTTTAATAATTTTTATGTTTCCATATAAATGAGAAGGTTCTCTATGAAGTAGCAAGGAATAAATTGTATATATTGTTGCTCAAGGCATAATAAGTACAATTTGTTAATAAATTGTGTTTCTATTTACATTTTTATTATCAAAGCTAACTAGTCAGGGTAGTCTGTCTTAGAGCCGTGAACTTGGTAAGCTGTAATGAGCTCAGCTTACTTTTAACAAGCTAAGTTTAAATTTAACTTACTCCCCATAAAATGGAAAGAGCATTCCAGTCTGATCTTGCCACTACAACTGATGTCGTGACCTCTGAAAGTCATAAAAACTTCCTGGGTTTGTTCTCAATTATTCCTCTTATATCAAAAATCACTTAAAAAAAAAAAAAAAACAAGCAACAAAATAGATAAGAACCCCTCTACTGCCTACCTTACTCAAACCCTCTGAAATTTTAGATTCTTGAAGATCTTTTAGATCTTTAGATCAAATTTTAGATTCTTGAAGGTTACTTTTTAAAAAATGAAAACAGGTGAATACCAGTTCAGCCTTCATTATCATAAGATGCTAATGCATACTTAACTTGCCACAGGAAAGTGACTGGATGTACGCTTAAAGTCTATATTTGGAAAGGTACACTAATACACATGAATACCTACTGAGTTTCTGTAAAATTTATCATTAATGAGAGCTTTCTATGCACCAAACTGGGTTCCAAGGGTTGTCTATATTCTACATTTTAATCCTCACAAATAACTTGGTGAGGATTATTATTGTGATTTTACAGGGGAGAAAATCAATGCATTGAGGGTGGAGCTAGTTTACCAAGATCACAGAAGGAGGAATTCACGGGACTAGGAATGAAACCCAGGGCAGACCTTTAAGTATAATTCTAATGGATATTTTCTTTTTAAGATTTTATTTATTTATTTATTTGACAGAGAGACAGCGAGAGAGGGAACACAAGCGGGGCAGTGGGAGCGGGAGAAGCAGACACCCCACTGAGCAGGGAGCCTGATGTGCGGCTCGATGTGGGGCTCCATGTGGGGCTTGATCCCAGGACCCTGGGATCATGACCTGAGCCAAAGGCAGACACTTAAGGACTGAGCCACCCAGGCACCCCATTTAACAGACCTTTTTGAGCAGGCTGCCATGACACTCTTAATTCCAAAACAGAACAACAATGAAAACAAAGTCTCACCAGTGTTAAACGCAACACATATAAAACTATATTATGTAGTTAATAGTCAAAATACCTCCCAGAGTAACTGAAGGCTTTCGTATTTTCTAGAGCCATTTGTTTTTTACTATCCACCCTCGACATAAAGCAACTAATAAGTCTACAATTATTAAATTCACAAAGTAAAAATTGTACACCAATCTACCAATTAATTTTATTGAATACTAACCCAAAGACAACTGGTGATCTTAATGAGTAATAATTTCACTTGGTGTCATAAGTAAACCTCTTTATTGGAAGACTCCTTCAGAACAAAAAAATACCCACACTCTTAAATAGAAGGTTTTAGAGTAAATGGTACAAGCTATTGGCTTTATAACACTAAGACAGTATAAATCATAGAAAGTTTACCTACATATATATAAAATCAAGAAAATTAGAATTTCTTGACTATGATCAAGAAAGACATTTATACAAGTAATTGGAAAAGGTTAAAGAGAAAGTTCACTGCATAATTGTCTGTGGGGTAGCAGGGTAAGAGTTTCATTACCGGCTCTCACTACCTGTGTTATCTTAGGCAAGTCTCTTCATCTCCTAAACCTCTTTTCTCTTATTGATAAAAGCCAGTGTTCATAGCAGCATTATTCACAATAGCTAAAATGTGGAAGCCACCCACATGTCGATCAATGGATGAATGATAAGCAAAAGGTGAAATATGCATACAAAAGGAAGGAAATTCTGGCACCTGCTACAACATGAAGGGACCTTGGGACATTATGCTGAGTGAAGTAAGCCAGTCACAAAAAGACAAAGACAAATATTGTATGATTCCACTTATCTGGGGTACTTAGAGGAGTCAAAATCAGAGAAAGAATGGGGATGGCCAGGACCAGGGAATTAATGTATAATGGTTACAGAGTTTCAGTTGAGAAAGACGGAGAGTTATAGAGATGGATGGTGGTGATGGGTATTACAAATGCATTTAATACTACTGAAATATTCACTTAAAAAAAGATAAAGATGGTAAATTTTATGTTATGTGTATTTTACAATAAAAAATGGGGGAGAAGAAGTCAATGGATCAGTATAGAGAGTAAGTACAGTATTACATGGTAAAATGTTTTGTAGACATACAAGTGTGTAGTGTCTTTTCATTTTGCCTACTCATCCCACCTTTCTTCCTTCTGTAAACCGAGCTGCCTCTAATCCCAGCCGACCTCCATCTGCACGTTTGCAAGAAGAGAACATTCCTCTAACAAACAGTAGTTCAGAACCTGCGATGTGCCAAGCCATGCGATCCAGCAGTGAGCAGTAGACCAGGTCCCTGCCATCTAATGGTAATGGAAGGACAGTATAGGGAAAAGACAAAGAAACAAATGTTTTAAGTGTGGGGGGAGGTAATATCAAAGACTGGCTACTGTCTAGTGAGTAGTCAGCAAAGCCATTATGAAAAGATGACATTTGAACTGAGGCCCAAGTAACAATTAGGACTCAGAGGAAGACATGAGTGGGGGCCGTATTCTGCAAGACAGGAAGTAAACATAAATAATCGTGGTTTGTGATGAGATCAAAGAGGTAAGCAGGCACTTGTAAATAAAAGGCCATGGAAAAGAGAACAGATTTTATATTTCTATTAATGGAAAGGCATTAGAAATCTTTAAGCAAGAGAGCACCATGACTGAATTTATACCATGCAAAAATAAGGTGTCATGGAACCTGGTCTCCTGGTCACAGGGCCACAGTTCTGAGGTGGACAATGCAGTCCTCTTCCAGAACTTTTGACCTCCGGACTAGAAATGTATCAGGCCAAGCCATTTTGGAGTGGCTGAGGCCTGAGGGCACTCACTCTGTGTTCTGTCATGTGGACCAGTGAAGCAGAAGGAGCCTGCTTAGAGATGAACAGACAGGCACAGAAATGACAGAGAGTCTCTGAGAGTCCCTATGGCCTGGTCGCATTGTTCTTCTTGAGCTCTGTGAGGCCTCCCCCCAATTCCCTGCTTTAAGTTAGTTCAAGTTGGATTTCTCTCATTAGAGAATTAGATGCAATTATCATTGATGTTGTTATTGTAACTGTGGGTTACATAAAAAAGTAGCAGTCTGCATACATTGTGTATTTACATATTCTAGTAACTCTGTGGTACATTATTTAAAGAAACTAAGAACAGTGAAGCAAGGTAGCTCAAATGACAGCCCAAAGAAGTGGTAGGGCTGATTTCAAACCCACGTTTCTCTCACTACCAAGTGTCTGCCAGAACTTAGCACCACCAGCAGCTTCCATCTGTGACCCAGATCATCCTGTGGCAGGATAGGACATAACAGGCATAAGAGGAAAGGAAAACCAGCAGCAGGCAGTTAACTCTTGCTCCCAAAAGGGCCAGTGTTGAACAAGGAAGATCACTGAGTCCCTTATCTCCCAGGGTCAAAAAAATAAAAGGTAAATCTATACACAAGTATTGACTTAAACCCCAAAGCCTATGGTCCCTTCTTTCAAAAGGGTGTGTAATTGCGCAAGAGAGAAGACTTACAAAGATGGCAATTAAAAAATGAAACATACAACTGATTACCAAATTAACAGGTGCTCATAATACGTGAGGGAACTAAAAAAAAAAAAAAAAAAAGGCAAATAAATGTGAGAAGACCTCACAGCGGGCTTTCTGATAATCATGGAAGAAACCAGATGGAAGGTACCTTGAGTTGTTTAATATCAGTCTGATGTTTCAATCTTTACTCTATAAGAACAAATATTTGAAGTAAATTTACTTTACACTTTTCAAAATTGTTTCAAAACTTTCATTAAGCTAAGGAGACTAACAAACTGATTTGTCTTTTTTATTGGGTCATACATACACTTGATCCCAAATTTCAAATGTTGCATTTGTTACTACATGCTGGAAAACACTATAGAGTTGAAGTTAACAAGTAATATGTGAAATATCAACAATGGGTGTTGTTTTAATTATTTTGTACATAAATAAAGCATAAAAAATCTATTCTAGAAAAACAAGTAAGTATTGAGAGATTAGAAGTTTTACTAAGAAAGTGTCACCTAATTTCACTGAATTATAACCTTTCTTTCCTTGCTTTTTTTTTTTTTTTTCCCTGTTTCACCAGAATGGAAGTATTAGAAAAACTAAATGTTTTTTCATGGTGACTTTTTTACTAATGTCTTAAATATTAAGGGTCTTCATTGAACAAGAAATAAACTAAACAAAAACAAAAATAAGAGGACTGTGTTCCTGATTTCCAGGCAAGTTTATGACAAAGCAATTTACATGGACAAACAATGAAAAATGACCTAAGAGGCTCAGTTACGTGCTGAAGTGTCACTCTAGATGGATGTACATTTCCATTCTGCATTAGCATTTCTACATGTCGTATAAAGCAATTTTCACAAATTTTCCATTTTGTTGTTTTGCTCTTTGCAATGCATTACAAAATTAAAAAAGGATAGATAATTTAAGAAAACACAAAGTAAGTAACGACGACCTTATGGCTCATTCACAAATACCATTAAATTATCAGAGCCTGATCTAAGCCATGCCATTTTTCATTTTTTACTTTCCTCCCCATTCATTGAGTTCCCATCTCCCTCCTCCACCTCCAAACACACACACACACACACACACACACACTGAGGACACAAAGCAATGTTCCAATTACTAGAGAAACAAACTTATAATCTTCCTTGAAAGACAGCCTACAGATGAAGGGTTTATTTGTTTCAACTTTTTTTTTTTTAAATTTCAAACTTGCATAAGCTTGATTTTTTTTTTTTTTTTTTAAACTTCAAGCTGGTCAGGAATTCTTGCTGGGTAGCATGTTACAGATGATAATAATCAGTCCTTTTAAACTCTTCTAGCAGTTTTATAAAGCAACTCTTACCTTGAAGGCAATTTTGGAAGGAAATAAATACCTCTTTCATAAGACTTTGCCAGTTCTTAGTGAGAAGAGAGTTCCAAAGTTTTTATGAAAAAATATTTTGACCCTTACTTCCTTGGTTTCTTATACACAAATAATTGTTAGGTTAGGTCGCAAATATTTATCGAGCACCTACTACGTGCCAGGCATGGTTTTAATCACTATAAAATTCATCTTGAAAACAGCCACAGAAATTAATTACAGTGAGAGAAAGCATCCCTCTTTTCTTAGTTTATGAGTTGAATTCCTGGCCTCCCTATTGATAAAAGAACAATGAAGCCATTACTCTTTTTCCTTCAGGGTGTGACATTGGCTTAAAATTTTAAAAATGCCTGAAACTTAACAAACTGTCTTAAATATGCTTTTCTATAATACAACTATTATTAATCATGTTATGACTATTTTATAGCCCAGACTTAACTGATAAAGGTAACATTCATTTTTCTTGCTGCTATTGATGAAATTCCTGCTTAAGTTGAAATTTTCTTTCTCTTTGTTTTATTTGAGATATTTCATGGATTTAAAGATCTGGGGTTATACAAATGTAATGCAATCTAAGTTTTCGTTAAATTTTTATTAGCTATCACAGCAAGTTTTTCACATGTTCTATAATAAAGTATTCCTCGAGTGAAGCTGCATTTGGGGAGAACAATGATCATCCTCCCAGAGAAAACAATTCTAACATAGTATATTGTATTTGTAACATACTCATATTCTCAAGCTGCCCATCTGTCTACTGGCGGCCTCCCCCATACTTATGCACAGGCTCAAATCCCCAGTCCTAGCAAAACTCTCTCTTGTCCAGATGCTCCCCTCTGGCTACTTCCTCTCCATCATTTCTTTCCCGCCATTTTTTTTTTTTTTTAAGATTTTAGTTTTGTCCATGTGTCTATTTCCTTCACTCACCTTCACAACTTACCATACTGAAATTTGTCACCCATTCGCCCCCACTCATCTATCCAAACCACTCTTAGTAAACTCCCAGATGATCCCTCTTTGCCAGCTCCAGTGATCTGGCTTTTCCTCCCTGGCTTTTCCTCCCTCTCCATGTTGCCCTCCTCATTCGCCCTCCTGGGCTCCTTCCTCCATTCGCTCTTCCCAGACCACACTCTCTAGGACAGTGATCTTTACCCTCCACTCCTATCTCTTCATGCTTCTTGTCTGGTTTCCAACACCACTAATACACTGATGATTCGACATCTCAATCTCATCCACCACCTCCACTTGGTAGAGCTGATCTTTCTACTGGGATGCCCCATAAACATTTCAGTACTTGACAATTTTAAAGCTGAACCCATTTTTCTATTCCCTAAAGAACCTGGGAACATCTCCCCTCATTGGAAGCCTTCATCATTTTCCATTCTTATTAATCCAGCAGTTCCTAAATCAGCAGTCTCCAGGTCTGCCCCTTCCTATGTGTTCTCTAGACCAGTACTAGAGACCATTCTAAAAGACCTAGTTGAGCCTGTCATTTAGCTATCAAAAATCTGTCATTGTCCAGTTGTCACTTTCAGGAGTGAGTTTCCATATCTGTCTTTGGTAGATGAGCCCCTTCTTAGTCTTGCAAACTACCCTTTCCCTATAGGCAACTGATCTCCCCAAAGAGCACACAGTTTTCTAACCTTCAGGTTGTTCTCTCTGGAATGTGTACCCACCTTCTCCAAACTCCTAATTAATGCTTACACATACTTCAAAGCAAAACTGAAACACACTTCCAGGAAACCTTTCCTGACCATCTGGTCTAAGTCCTTTGCCCCAGAGCTTGCTCTCCGCTGCACACACACACACACACACACACACACACACACACACACACACATTTTCTTAGAATTATCCGGTTAATCTCCTATTTTCAATACTACACTGTAACCGCTACCTGGCAAGGTATATACATATATATATATTTTTTTTTTTCCTTTACAGCACAAATAGAACATATCCAGCAAATATTGGCCAAATGAACAAATCATTTTCCTGAGAACTAAACTTCACTATCAACACCAATATAATGCCATATTAATTTCAATTTATTTCAGTCCTATCTCATTTTGAAACAATGACAGAGTAAGTCAGTAGTTTCCAATTTATGAATTAATCCAATTGGATAATTTAGATATTTTGAAAGATTATATTCACTTCTGATAATATTAACCAACAATGTATCAGTAGAAAGGTATTAAAGTGGTACCCTAGGCACTATACACTACCCACATGGGCATAAAATGAATATTGGTTTCGTTGTCACAGCCTACCTCCCTTTCTGCTTACTGTCTGCCTCCCAGCCTGTCTTTGGTATTCCTGTTGTTTTGACTCTGTAAGCCCTCCATGTTGACATACACACACATCCTTACACACTCTTAGTGACTTCATGCTAGCCTTGGTCTAACCAGGGGGCATGCCTGTCCCAGTCTGATCCTGAACACTCTATCTCTTTACCACATCTATTTTATATAGGTTTCAAATAGAAAGGATGTGGGTGACCATGGCCCTTCCTCTTGATACTGAAATTTCCCAAGATAGACTACCTCAACACAACACCTGACTCTAAGTCAACAACCACTAACACATCAGTGCAAGAGACAGTAGTATATGAATATTCCATTGCTCACCAGTAACACCACGAGTGTGCCCACCTCAACTAAAACACCAAAGGCCTCTATATAGTTGTGGGAAAAAAACGCTAAGTATGAAATACTCAGAGAGCTCTAGATTTTTAAAGACTTCCATTCATTTCTTCTTTTGACATTTCTTATCTTCCCATTCACTGATGAAATCTTAGAACAGCTGTCTTGATTTTACATGTGTTTTGCTTACCTTTTCAGAGACATTCACTCAGACACAGGTAGCATTTTGGATCCTTTACAAATAGGGCATCATTATGCAAAAAAAGTTAACTTGTCATCTAAGGGGGTTGTGTAATCCCATACAGCAGTTTATGTATCCCTAGAAGCAAGTACATTAAGAAGGTCAAAGTATTATTTTCTTGCTTCAGTGTAGATGACGCAGCATAATTTTGTTTTGTGTCCTCAGCCCAGGCCAAAACAAAACAAAATAAAACAAAACAAAACCTGCTTTGGGGGAGCTTCGTCTCATTTTACACAACATGGGTTTGTTAAAAATAAATTCTTTTGAGTGTTCTTTTAATGCATGTTTTATTGGAATAGTGTTCTTCAAATCCAGATCTCGCCCTAGGCGATCACTGAGTGAGGGGGAGGATTCTGAAAAATAGCAATGCTTTGCATTCCCAAAGCTAGTCATGCAAGTCAAAGCCTGTTGGAGGTGCAGCCTGGGCGCCGCTTAATGTTCACACAGCCATCAGAGCAACTAACAGGCCTTGGTTTTTCTTAAACCTACAACAACACCAGCACACCTGGTTGTTACTCAGTTGGAGATGATATGGTATTATCTCTAGCAGTTTGAAACACGGATACCTCAATAATTAATATTTTTAAATTATTAGTGAAAGCCTCCTCAGACTGCTCACCACTCTGGACGGAATTCTTTGCCTGGCTCTGCCTTACCTTTTTACTCTCATTTACATTCCTCCCTCAATGTACTGCTTCCATACTTCTTTATTTCGAGGGTAATCATACCAAACCTTTAGAATACAGAAATTTTTCACCACAGTGATTGTGCTGGAATAGAGGACTAATTTTATTCCCATACTACAGATGAAGAAATGAGGGCCTCAGGAGTTAATATTCCTTTTTTAAAATATTTTATTTATTTATTTGAGAGAGAGAGAGCATGAGAGGGAGGAGAGTCAAAGGGAGAAGCAGACTCCCAGCTGAGCAGGGAGCCCCATGTGGGACTCCATCCTGGGAGTCCAGGAGAATGACCTAAGCCGAAGGCAGTCGCTCAACCAACTGAGCCACCCAGGCACCCAGGGGCTAATATTCTTGCACAAAGTCACCTAACTGGTAAATGGCAAAGCCAAAGTTTGGACCCAAGCCTGTCTGGCATGAGAACATCCTCTAACAACCACAAGGCAAGTGAATGTTGTCTCCCACAGAGCCTGTCCCCCACCTCGACCCTGCGGTCCTCCTCCGGCTTTGCTGCTCCCACAGACACTTGTGTGTCCCTGCGTTACGCTCATGCTTGTCACAGTTCTCCCACGAGACTCATACTACATTCGTGCTTGTGTTCCCCTGCAGATCACCTTCCTTAAGTGTAGAAACCATGTTTTATTTTTTATATAAAACAGTGAATTAGCAAATTAAATTGACTGAATAAAAACATCTTCCAACTGAAATTACCCTGTTGGAGGAACAGCTGAAATAATATGAAAATTAGGCAATCTGAACTTTATAAAGGGATTTCAGATTATACTGTGAAAATGTCATATATTTTAAGCACACATCACACATAAGTACGTAACATATGGCAATCCCCAACTTACATATAAAGAATATGATTTAGAATGCCTAGGTTTCCAATTAACTTACAAGAACATATTTTACTTCTAAGACATCAATTTATTCCTCCACCCCATTAAAAATATTGATTACTTATTGGATAAATGAATGGATGAACGAATGAATCAATGCCTTCACTGGAAGTAAAATAAACTTCTGTGGACCTCTACCCAATAAGTAAGTTGAGGATTTTAACTGAAAACCTACCATGTGCTAGGTGCTATGTCTGAAATACAGTTTTATTATTTTCATTTTATTTTTAAATTCTTAATGGTCTGTAAAATACCAACAAAAAAGTATTAAGTGAAAAATAAATAAGTATTGGCTGTAGATAGATTTTGCCTGATTAATTTTTTCCCCTTTTAATTCTAGGTACAGATTAATGGACTAACGAAAGATACGATATGATACCCATTAAAGAGTTAAAGCTTTCTCCTTTCAACTGCCTGGAACGTTTATCTATCCCCACAACAAGAATAAAATAATAGGAAGTACAGGGCAAATGCAAGGAAGACACAAAATTAAACAAAAAGAAAGATTAGAAAAATAAGACCCAGGTAAGAGAATTTAATGTGCAAAATGCAAGAGGAACACAGTGTTCCTTAAGAAAACCTACAGGGCAAAAAACCTACAGGGCAGAACTTCCACCTGATATCTGAGATTTGAATTGTTTTAATGGCTAATGAGATGACACTCTACCAGATGAGCTGATACAGAAAAGTCATTTAACGAATATTTATCGAATGCTTTCTATTATACATCAAGTAATACGAAACTGTCAAGGAAAAAAAAAAAGGAAAGTAAAACATGGCTTCTACCCTCACAGAGTTTACAGTTTAGTGGAAGAAAGAGTCATTAAATACTTATTCAAATGCCAATATAATAAAAAAAAAAATAGTAATTACCAAGACTTTTCAGTGGCAAGTAATCAATCTCACCACAAAAACTGGAATTTTCAGGTTTACGCTATTGGGAAATCCCAAGACTGTCTACACAGGGCTTTAGACTTGCATCATCCCAGTGCCATCACTGATTCAACCATCAGACATTTAAAAACAAAACAAAAACAAAACAGGAAGGGGTGAATTTGAACCTGGAGAGGAAAGCCAGGACCTGATTACTGATAGGCCTTGACTGTTTCCTTTGACTAAAAGGGAAGGGTTAATTGACCTGATGTCCATGACACAGGGGCATTATCAGCAGCCACCTGAACACATGCTGAACTGTCTTGGGGAAGCATGACACTATGACAGAAGGCCCAGGAGAACATCATAAAAGTCAGAGCAAGGATGGTCCCAAACACCGGTAAGGTGCTGTTTCCAACCGCAGGGGGTGAGAGATACTCAGCAAATAATACCAGTTGTTCATATCAGAAAACAAGTATGGACCAGAGAAAGAATTTTATGTTTCTAGTAAAACAATAAATAGACAAGGGTAATAAAAATGTGCCTGAAGAGTAGCAAATATAAGTTGTAGAGCACACAGAGGACGCCGACCTGAACGCAGGTCAACTCCAGCAATTGGGTCACATTCAGGGCTTTGAAAGGTGGCGACTCACACTCTCGAGTGCAGAATTAAGAGATGCTTTAGACTCTTCTGTAGAAAAAACTATTTAAAAGTCTTTCCAATGATTTGTATCTGGAATCCTTTTAATATCTCATCTTAGAGACTATTTCCCAAGTTGCATCTTTAGCTTTGAGAGAACTGGAAATTATGCAAATTATGAAAATAGCACGGTTCAATTAATTGTTATTTCATTGTTTATCCATATGTCCTTTTAAACTATGGAAGAAGCAAATGAACCAATTTTAATATTTTTTCAGACAATTCAAGTTGCTGGTTTATAAATCATTGAATAATTAATTAATAAGTATAATTAATGAAAGTATGATCATTTAAGTTTCTGTTCTTCCTAGCTTAGTAAATGACCTGATCATCCCTAAACCATTATTTCTAAATGAACTCTCAATTCTTCATAAAATCATGAAAATTCCCTTACTCCGCACTCACTCAATCTCTGGCTTGCCTATATATCTGACTCATTGGGATTTAAATATGAGTCATCATGTCAAATTATGATGTAAAAATTCTGCTCCAAGAAATATGTAGAAATTAGATACACAGTTCTTTGCCCAAATAATAAATTTGAATACTGTGTATCATACAAGTGGAACACTAACAACAAGATTCTTTTGTTGAACAAATTTTCAAAGAGGACTTCTATTCTTGAAGCTAGTGATTCAGTGGTGATCAGTCACACACGGCCTCTAACCTTGGGCAGCTCACATGACTATACCTCCAGTGATGAGAAGTGATACGACGAGGACATTCAGAGTGCACTTTGGTGAGACAGTTGTCTAGAACTTGGAGCTGCCAAACACACACTCAAAACATTATTCAATATGCCAAAAATCAAATCTAAGCTGAGACCTGAAGGACAAATAGTCAGAGAGAGGAGGAAAGCGTGCTCCAAGAAGAAGGAGTGGTGTGTGCAGTTTCAGAGGGAGAGAGTGTGTGCTCAGGAAATGAGAGAACAGGTGGGAGGAAGTGATGGGTTTGAATCCAGGGAGGCAAGCCAGGACAAAATTACTGAAGGCCTTGACTTTAGGGTGAGAGCAAAAGGAAGGCAGGAAACATTTTCAAGAGAGGGGTGACATAACTAGATTTACATTCTAGAAAGATCTTTCAGGCTGTGGAATGAAGAATGGCTTCCAGCAGGACAATTTTGGAGGCAAGGTATGAATCTATTGAAGTAAAGTGGGCTAGAAAAAAATGGTGGCCTGCCAGAGCCAGAATAATGGAATAAGGGATGGAGAAAAGCAGTCTGGAGTCAGACATCAGTGCTTGGTTTTAAAAAATTGGCTTCTTATTGGCTGTGCCTATTTTACAAACCTCTCTCCTAAAAACAGCTTGACAAAACTCACATTGCACAAGCCTGGCTTCCTGCATAAAGCTGTTTTGCAATGTCCAGACAACGAGACTATAATCTGCAGAATGACTTTGAATCATGCTTGTTTTTAAAAATATCTAAAATGAACAACAGATGTTAAAAAGATAATGAAGGCTAAATAACAAAGAAATAAAACAGACTGCCTGGCTTGTCAGTTTATTCCTGATTAAAAAATATCCAGATGAGTACACATGAGTGCAGAGCAATAGCCCGTCAGAAACTGTGTGGAGGAAGAGATGAGGTTAGGATTTGCAACTCAAGCAAATTATAACCCTTTAATTTATACATGCTTGTAGTCTAAAGAAAATCATAAATCTATTACCTTTAAATGGTAGTAATTTGTAAAGTGTACTTTCTTTCGGTATAAATCTCCCATGAAATTGATACTAATTGGCTAAAGAGCAAACATTAAGGAGAATCCTAAATCCAGGGGCTTTTACCATTCTCACCAGAGCTATCTCTTTTCTTTTCTTTTTTTTTTAAGGTTTTATTTATGTGAGAGTGTGTGTGTGTGTCTGTCTGTCTGTATGTGTGTGTGTGTGAGAGAGAGAGAGAGAGAGAGAGAGAGAAAGCACAAGTGGGATGGGCAGAAGCAGAGGGAGAAGCAGACTCCCCGCTGAGCAGGAAGCCCGCTGCGAACTCCATCCCTGGACGGTGAGATCATTATCTGAGCCAAAGGCAGGCACTTAACCAACGGAGCCACCCAGGCGCCCCACCTGAGCTGTTTCTTATGAAGGAGCAAACCTACAGTCTTGCCTGGAACTGCTGTGCTGGTGCAGAGAGGGTCACTAAAAGGGGCACTGTACAAGTGTCACCATTTCCATGTATTATTTGCCTAGTCCTCACCCTTCATTTGTAGTAGTTTCCAAGGAGTTAGGAAAGCACATTCTTCCCCTCCACTGAGTTACTCATTTTAGTTAACCTATGGTTTCCACCTGTATTTCCTAAGAAACAACTATAGATGTACCTTTAGTTTCATGATGTGATCAGGAAAACACCACTAGTTCTCAATCTAAGAACATTATTTCAACTCAAAAAGATCACTGCCAAACAGTCACTATTAACAGTTTGTCATGAAATGCCATGGTACTTGCTCCGGCTTTTAGATGCTATTGGAAAGAAATTACATCGTCTCCAAGGTGTTTAGAAATTGAAATCTTTACTAAATGACCCTGAGATTTAATGTGACTTCAATGTCCAACAGAGTTTTTAGTGAAACCTAGAAAGTTTAAACAGATAATGGAAAAGCAAAGAGTCTTCTAGAATAGCCAGGACACTTCTGAAGATCAAAAACAAGGAGGACAGGTTTGTCCGACCAGATATACTTATTATAAAGCAAAAGTAATTAAGATTGTGTGATAGCCAAATAGTGATAGTTATCAGGGTTTCCTCCCCACACCACTCCTCTCCTCCTCCGCTCCACCCCCCCCCCACCCCTAACCTTTATCTTTGAAGTCCTTAATCTTGGAAGAACTATCAGGGCTTGTCCTAGGCATTATCTTTCATAGTAGAACATCCATAAGCCCGATAACCCATGAATCCTGTCTTTAAATATAAGTGGAATAGCCCCTGCATAGGAACATGAAGACACATTGTAAGGAAATGGACAGCATGAGTATTCAAAACTGCACTGATTGAATAACTACACTGACTGATGGAAGACGGATAAATCATTTGTGGGGAAAATAACTGGAAAGCGATGAGGCAACTGTGGAAAAATTAGGACCAACACAAGTATATGTAATACCTGTGTACAAAACAGCAAGTGATGTTATTATTATATTAAAGTGGTGAATTATTACACAATTCAGTCCCAACCAAAAGTGTTTTGTGACACATTCATCAGTATTATGCAAGACTTGCCATATTAAGAAACATTACCGCAATACTCTAATATAGGAAATAGTTTTACATGTACTTTAGGTCAAATTAAATGCTTTCATAAAATTCATTAATTTGAATGGGAGAAATTTAATTTGAATAAAAGACATTTTTAAAACTATGCAAAATTTTAAACTCCAATTTACAAATCAAAACAGATGCAAATATACATCACCCAAGATATAGGGTATCCTAAGATGTTAATTAAGCTATGAAAATAAAACACCAAGCAATATCTTTTTAAATATAGCAAGAATGCCTTCAAGCTAATGTGAAATGCCATTTTTTTAAAACTAGAAGTCAACTTTATTTTTATAGAGCATCCAGAATTGTCAAATAGGTATAAATACTCTTGAAATTTGTGTCATGTAAACAAAAAAACCTCAAATGATCCTCTTTAGTCCCACTCCAAACAAACAAGTATCAAAGAACAAAAATGCAAATACATAGTGATATGTCTCTTCGTTCAACTTTCGTTTCTTAGTTTTTCATAGTTCAATTGTGAACATATAGTACACTTTATCTAATTTTCAATGTGAAACTATGGACTAGCAAAATAATTGAGGTGTTTTTTGTTTGTTTGTTTTTTTAATCAAATGTTCAGGACAGGATTCCTTCAAATAGCAATCCATTTGCACCAAGAATATGATTTCAGGATATCAAAAATCATTCCACATATGTTTTTTCAGGACTATCTTGCAATGCAGACTACAGTGATATGCTGAAGGAAACGGAGAGCAGAAGAAGGGGAAGGTACAGTCAAAATAATCAGGTATAATACCAGACTTGCTCCCTGTTATGCCTGCAGTAATTTCAGTGGGCTGTTTTGACCGAACAAATGAATAAAAATACACCAGTTAAGCAATCAGATCTGTTGTGTCAGTGATAGCTACTGTCTATATTTGTTTCTGGAGAGAGTTAAGCAAATATGCATAATCGAAATACAACCTAGTAGACTATTTCACATCTTGAAAGTCATTATTATTTGTGAATTTCATATTCTAAAGTGATAAACTCTGCTTATCTTGCTTCTCTTTTAGGGTTTAGAGAAATAAGTATTTTATTGGATGTTGAGATCATGGTTTCAGAGATAAAAAGCTGGCAGCTGTGTACAGAGAACACAGACACAATTAGCAAGTGTGTTACCCAAAACCACTACCTTAAAAAACGTCATTGCAAGCTGAATGTACCATATTCCAACTGGACCAAAGAAAATATGATCCTGATCGAAATAAACTAGGGTATACTTACCAAGCCTTGTGCTTAAAGAAAATGCGTCGGCTTTATTTACACTTCTGCCATCAATGAACACCTCAGGAGTATGTAGAAAAGTGGCTTTTAAAAATTCTGATTTTTATGCAGTTTATCCACAGGGCAAACTCTTTACATTCACTATATTCTCAAAGCCTCAATGAGCTAACAAGCACCTTACCTACAGGATGAGACTTTGAGCAATATGATTCTACAAAAATTTTCCAATTGGTTAGTGAAAAACAGCAGATGAGGAAAGGGAGAAACCAAGCAAAAAGACTCCAGAAAAGTAGAAGGGAAGTCTGCAACCCTTGCCTTTATGACCCTCTCAATAAAACCGCAGGCCGCTCTCTACTAGACATCTGAAGCAGTAACAGTGACCATCACAGATTTTAATTTAGAAAAGGAAGAGAGCTACTAGTGCTTACATCTGTTTGGATGACCTCTGGAGGAAGGGATTAAAACTCTGGCTTTCAAGGAAGGCCACAGAATTTCCAATTTCATATTCGTATCTGCAATCTTTAACAGGCTACCCAAATTCCAGACAGGTCCCTGACAAGACCTCAAATTCTGTATAAATACCCAAATCGGTACCACTATTCCACATCTCACCACCTTCTTAATTAAAGAGGGCAAAATGAAAAAGATCCAGAGAACAAATACAAAATGAGCTCAAAGTCCAGTTGTAACACAATGTGGAATTTTTACTACATAATTTACTATATAATTTATAAATTACTATATATAATACTATATGTTTACTATAGAATATCTAATATATTGGGTTCTTCCCTCAGATATTATTGTGTTCATCTGACCAAGTAATATGTGTCACAATAAATACTGGCAGAAACTGTCTTGATAAAAGTATCCCTACTTAGTCTGTCATTCTTCAGTAACTTCCTCAGTTGAACAGAACCATTGTTTGGATGATAGTGAGGGGAGACATTCTGTGTGAACCTTAGTGAAGAAAAAAGACTTCTCAGAGCACAATACTATGAAGACATAATTAAAGCTTTGAGAAAATGTGCTTAGAGTAAAGGCAAAGGACTGGAATTAGATTAAAAGAAAGCTGAGAAGCAACAATCATATATAACCTTATGTATTACACTGATCACTCTTTGTTTACTTACTTCCCATCTCTAAAACAAGTACAAGACAAGATTTTAAGTGAGGGAAGTTAGGCAAAAATAAATGAGCGGGAAAGAGAAGATGAAGCCCCAAGTAAGCTAGTCCACAAAAAAAAAGGGGGGGGTGGGGAACGACCAGAAGGTTTATACACTTGTTGGATGTGGGCTACAAATTGTGCTCTGAGCTTTCAAGAAATCAAATTTAAGAGGTAATGCATCTGATCACTACTCACAATATCCAGAAGGAAACAACAAATTCATTGAGAATAACAACTCTATTAATATAGAAGATTTCTCTCTTTCTCTTTCCTTTTGCCCTCACTACTCAGGGAGCAGACGCTGTGAAATACATTGCATAGTACCACAAATTCCACCCCCCAAACAGCCACCATAACAAATTTTATGAGACTGCTTTCAGCTTTTTTTAACTTTTTTTTAAAGCCTTTTAGGAATTTCAGTGCAGGTTGATGGTATGAGGCCTGAGCACAAATCAATTCAAAAGTAATTTCACAAAGAACTAAAATGGTTTGAACTATTTAATAGTGTTAATCTCCACTGAAAACAATCACCTATATCGATATATATATATACACATACACATGTATGAATATATACATATGCATTTTTATATTTACATATGTAAATATATGTATATGCATTTCCATATATACACACACACACACATCTATACACACATATATATAAACACTAAAGCTGTACTCATTATCTCACAAGTGAATAACAATTTCAATACTTTGAAAATAATTTCCACCCACATTCCATCCCATACACACACACACACACACACACACACACACACACACACACTGTACTTTAAGGTGTTAGATTAAGAACATGAGTAAAAATTCATTCAGAAACCAGAAATATAGTTGGGGTACAGAACGAACTTGTTAAAAGTTCTATCTATTAATAGAAGCTTTAAGGTAAGTACTACCTACCAGAAGCATTATGACAGTTCAGCAGATCTCTGGAATCTACTCTCTTGTTTTAAACAATTAATTCTGTGAAACCTGTCTATATATTCATTTCCAACTGACTAATGGAAAAAGTCATAAATAGGGTAAAAAGAATATTTTTAAAAGTCTCCCAAGGTGACATTCAAGGCAACAGTCCAGCTTGAACTATAATTCCATTCGGTTCAGTCAGTCCAACAGCTGACTGAGCATTGCATGCATGCCTCTGTGGTAGACGCCACAGGCAGTTCAGAAATGAATGACAATGGACCCTGACCTCAAGAACATGATATATGGTCCAAAGAAGTATATGAAAGAGATGCAGAAATGGGAAGGGGGAAGAAAAACAACAATAACAACTCCTCTTACTCTAGGAGGCAGAGTCAAACAAGTGCCCTTAAAAAGGCAGAGTTTTCTCTGGAGGGTTCTAGCTGTTAGGTGAGATAAGCCTGTAAGGAAAAGTAAGATGGACAGAAGGAGATGGACTAGGGAAGGACTAGTACACGTCATAAACGCTCAGGGAACATCAAGGGACCTCAATGAGAGGGTTCAAAAACAGGGAGAGACAGAAGTGAAACAGTAGGTCTAGGCCACATGATCTCGAAGATCATGGTGAGGAAACTGTATTTAATGTGGTAGGAAACATCTCGAGACTGCACACTCATGATCACAGCTGTGGATCAATTCATTAATCTTGATAAACATACAGCTTCTACAATAGGAAATATCTTTTAGGAAGCAAAAACCGGACCAAACTAATGAATCCATGTTGTCTATATCTTTGCAGGAAACTATCTTGTAGAGAAGAAACATGTTTGGAGCAAATTAGTATCTTCTATTACTAAGTTTTACTCAAGTACATTCTACTTGATAAAAACCTGTTTCTGAAGATCGGACTTAACAAATGCATACACTGTCCTGCTGAAAATAATTTTAAGTCCCAATGCAGCCAAAAACTAAAGATCTTACCCAACCTTGGGCTTCAACTTGGATCTATTCTCTAGAGGAAAAAGACTCTCACATTTTGTGTTTTAAAAATTTTTGCATGCAATCATGAGTCATTGATTGATTAAAAATCAACCTGCTTTTAGTCCATTAATCTGACCCACATATACTTTATAGAGAATATTCAGTTCTGCTATAATTTTCTGTTCTAGGTATATATGCAAACAGAAAATTTATACTAATGACAGTATGTCTCAACAGAGATACTCTCATAACTCCAAAAGTTAGTAATATTTCAAACTAAGTCTTTTAACTTCAATGAAAGCTGAAAACAATGGAAAAATGTCCCAACAGATAAACAACTAAAATAAATATGAATGACCTGCTAAAAGTAAAGTATTTCTCTCTAGTACATAGTAATATTAGAAAGTTAAAATAGTGGGAATTCCATGAAATCCAAAATGATCTTTGCTCTCTCTATAGCAGTCCTGAACTTCTCCGTTGCATTAAGATACATTTAAGAGTAATAACCAGGCCAAAACAACTCTGTAATTTTAGGCTTTTTGTCCTCATTTAAATTTTAGAATTCTTTGAGACGCTAATACATCCTTCTCCTTTGACACTGTTATTAAGTCTAGTAACAGTCAATCTTTCAATCAATTTAGGATATAAAATGAATGTCTAACAACACAGAGATGAAATCAGATTATAGAATTTAGGATTATTCTAAGTTTATTTTTCTCTAAACATTGGGTGTTGAGAAAAACTAGTATGGCAAATACTTCTAAGGTATATATAGATTACATTCAATCTCAAAAATAAATTCATTACATGATAATGAAATTTTAATCATAAAGGAAATATTTTAAAGCTACATTCTTGAGAATTCCACAATAATTTGTTAAAAATCTCCAACAGCGATGCAAAAAAGGTTATTCGGTTTTTTCTACTATACAAGTACACCACAAGAAAGTATTTGAAGTATAGACCTTTACATAACAGGAGGTGCTATATAAATACTGAATGAATGGTTATTTTCAATTAACATGGGAAATAAATACTCATTATTACAAACTGCCACTCATTAACTTGAAATATCAAAAAATATTGCACATAAGAAAAACAAAGTATTCAAGATCATTAATCTGAGACATTTGGGAAAGAATGGGAAGAACAGGAGAAAATAGCAGTTTCTCTGCCCTCTGGTGGCAATAAAATCAACTGCAGCATTTTTTTTTAATATTTTTATTTTTTTTTATTTGACAGAGAGAGATCACAAGCAGGCAGAGAGGCAGACAGAGAGAGAGAGAGAGGAGAAAGCAGGCTTCCTGCCAAGCAGAGAGCCCGGTGCGGGACTCGATCCCAGGACCCTGAGATCATGACCTGAGCAGAAGGCAGAGGCTTATTAACCCACTGAGCCACCCATGCGCCCCAACTGCAGCATTTCTAAAGTAATGCATAATTAAATGCCCTGTTATGAAATCAGTTTTTTTCTCCCTGTGCCAAAATGTCTGTGATAAAATTCCTGGTTGCTACATGACAAATTTCAAGGCATCTGGACTTTTTAAAATTTCCTCATTTTGAACTTTTACCTAGACTATTTACAAAGGAAGCTGTTTTTTTTTCTTCTATTTGTTTGCTATATTTTATATATTCAATAGGCTAACCATTTAACTCCAAGATTATTCAACTACATGTAGACTGACATCCAGTAAAGAAGCTACTTCAGTTTGCAATAAATCTGTAAAACATTTACCGAGAAATTTAAAACAATTCATTTTTTTCCTCAATCCTATAAATATATGGGTTTCTAGAGTAATTTTCCACCACAGATACTAGTTTATAATTAGTCTGTAACACCTGTACATTTATGTTGAGCAATTTTTAGGCATTTTCTAATCCACAAAGCTTTTAATTATCTGGTCGATTTTAGAATGAATCTTTACTTCATCCTCAAATTGAGAAATTAGAATACAAAATGTATTGTAAACATGTTCTTTTCTCAGTAACACATTGTTAATGAAAGAAGCTCAGAAAAAAAATATTTGCTGACCTTTATTTTATTTTTTACTGTAAATGCATTATTTACTTCCAGTGCCAAAGAAGTTTTCAAATAAACAACTTGGGATGCATTTACGCACACACATCTCTCTAATGTCCTTTGGGATGAAGTAAATTGTTTTCCTTAAGCATCTACTTATTCCATGAATGTGGCTATGCCATATCAATATCATAAGGTGAAAGTCTTATTTTTTAAGCCAATAAAATGTATCAGAGAAATAAACAAGAAAGAATAATCTACTGATATGATACCTAGTAAGCAACAACCTATGTCCATTTATGCAGAACAAAATTGCACGTGACAAAGACAAATCAGTATCAAAAATAGTGGAGTTCTAAGGTGTTTCACAGTTTTAAAAGTGTGGTCATCATGTTGCCCCCTCCTCCCAAGCCACATACCCCTCCAATCATGAATTGGACAACAGAGTCAGAATCTGTGCCTTCTCTATAAGAATTTACACCAGGGGCAGAGACAGTGTTTTGGTAGATTTCTAGGTCTTGGATTGGTAAACTTCATTCAAATACTTTCTCCAAGATTCACCTCACCTGGAATCCCCAGGCAACCTCAGTAGGCTTCCATCTGCAACTTTCATGTTTGACATTTGTGGACACCTGTATACTTTCTGAGGAAGCACTTAACCACCACCGCAACCCCCGTCTTCAGAATTAAAACAAAACCTTGATTATTCTAATATGAAAGTTTTTGTTTCTTTTTTTTTTTTTTTCCTCCCAGTGTTTTCGTTCATTTCACCTCCTCTGGAAGTCTAACCTGAGTTCACAAATTTCTGTCAAGGTCTCTCTCTCTCTGTTTCTTCCTTTCTTTCTGAGGGGCAGAAACGGTGAGGAGGAACCCAATTCTCAGTGGCCAGTGTCGCGGGAAGCACCAGGACCTCGGCTCAGCAGCACCTAGCCTAAGAGCGGGCCGTGGGTGGAGGGCTGCTCCGCGGGCTCCGCGCTGGCCCCGGGGGCGCGGCTCCCGGCTGGACGCGCACCTGGCTGGCATCCGCCTGAGCAGGAGACACTACCACTGGGAAGATGCAAAGACCAGGTCTCCGCTTGGGGGCAACGCCAGGGCACTTGGACGAACCCCCGGCACGTTCAGGCCTGTCTGAGAAGCCGGACCGCGGAGGACAATGGGGGATAGGGATTGGTCTCCAGAGGCGCTCCCGTCCCACTTCTGCCCCCTCCACCCCTCCTCTGCGCCCCACCACACCTACCCCGCCCCACTTGCAGAGCCCGTTTAGCCCAGACAGCGAAAGGGAGCTAAGGCGGGGATAGCCTAGGGAAGAAAGGACTCGCCACAGTAAATTTTTCTCCAGCTGGTGGGGGGGGGGGGGGGGCTGCAATACCAGGCTGCCACGATGTCCCCCACCCACAGCCCCCATCACGCACTGGCTTAGTTTGTAGCGGCAGCAGGGAAGCAGGAGGAGCCGGAGGGGAGACTGCCCAGGGATGCCAGTTCCCGAGAGAGGTTATCTACAGAAGGAGGTTTGCTCTTACACACCAGAGCCCTCTCTGTGCGACTTGGCGAGACGGTACCACCCCCTGTCGCTCAGGTGAAGGAAACCTGAAATGCTCAAGAAAACCCCCAGTCCCCTTCTCTAACCATTCTTTTCCCCATTCAGAAAGTCCAAGTTTACCCGAAAACCAATTGCAATAACTTTCCCAAGGGCAGACAGATAAAGTGGGGGGTGGGTTGAGAATGGGGGGGGGGGGGCGTTAGCGAGGTCTTCAGTGGCTCACAAAATCAACAAGCAAAAGTGCATCTTACCATTGATTTGGTTTCCAGGCTCCCCTTCAGTGAACTGAAACTGGTCCATTAAAAAGTGGCAAAGTAACACAACTCCTGCAGCGGCCAGGTCTGCCCTCGGGAACCTCGCCATGCCGCCTCCGCGACCTCCCTCCCCCTCCCGCCAGTCCTTCCTCGGCGCCGTGTGCTCGGGGGCTCCGGGTAGGAATGGGGACGGTGGGGACGACGGGCAAAGCTCTGCGGACCGGTCTTGGCTGAACCTGGAGCCTTTGTAAATTTCGATGGGATTTCACACTCAGGAGCTGGGAAGAGGAAGAAGGGAGAGCGAGGGGGGTGCAGTTCTCTCTGGACCTCCGGGTCTCTCTTCGCAACTTGCCACAACACTCGCTGCCCTCACCCCAGACACAGGACAGCAACTGCGGGGAGGAAAGGCCACTTGCAGCCGGGTCTCGCAAACTCTCGGTTCCGCACAGGCAGCGCCACCCGGGTCCCTGGAGACAGTGACTTTCGAGCCCCCGCGATACGCTCCACTGGGTTCAAAACAGATCTAATTCCACAGCCAGCGCGGCTGCCTTCTCCAAATCCAAGAGGGCTGTCGGCTCAGAAGGAACTTTCCCCAATGTTGGGACTGCCCCCGCGGGAGGTTTGGGTTTGCGGGAAGGGGGTTAATGTGGGCTGGCGAAACCCCTCCGACAAGTTTTTCTTCTTTTCTTCGCCCGACGCAGGGCGCGCGTCCTTTCTCGCAGCCGGAGGGATGGGCAGCCCTAAAGAGCTGAGCCCAGGGAAGGCTAGGGCTGCAGCAATCTGAGGTCCGGAGCCGGGGGGCGGGGGGGGGGGGTGTGTGTTTTTAAAAAAGAAAAGGAATAGGGGGGGAGGAAGAAGAAAGAAATGGGGGGCGGGGGGAGTCAGGCCAAAACCTATCGGGAAAGGGTTCCTCCTGGCTTAGGAGGAGGTGGCCACAAGCCTCGCCGAGCCCGGGGAGTTTGGTGGCGGAGGAGGCGCCACCGCTGCGGAGCTCCCCCGCGCTTCTGCTCTACACTTTGGGGAGGGAAGGCAGTTCGCAATTTGCCAGATCTGCCGCTGCACCCTCCTCTCTCCTCCCTCCCCCTCGCTCCTTCAGGCTTCCCCCACCTTCCTCCCCGAAACCGGCAGCTAGCACCGACCTGTCCAATGGCTGCACTTTCCTCGGAGCTGGCAGCGGAATCGCTGAGAGATTAAGCCGGAGGAGCAAATCAAGGGGGAGTGAGAGGGCAACTCCAGCCCGGCGCGCCCCCAGCAGCCGGCTGGCCAGAGAGTCGGGAGAGGAGGCGAGGAAGGCGACTAGGAGGGGAGCGCCGGGCTGCACCTCCGCGCCGCCGGCGCGCCATCCTGCACCCAGCTCTTGGCCTTTGCAGCCCCGCCCGCGGTGCCTTCTCCCACCTGGCCCCCCAGGCCGCCTTCGCGCACGGCTCCGGGAGAATCGTGGCCCCGCACCATACTTAAAAGATGCCAGCGGCTGGCGGGGTCTTCCTGGGCGCTAAAGGGTTAATTACAGTTCGCCATTCCCGGGAGGGCTCGTGTAGCAGTGGTTGGAGTGTGAAGAAAGCAAACCCGAGAGAGTTCAGCTACTGACCCCGAGAAACCCTTTCGGACCCCAGACCTTCCAGACGGGAGGAGGAAGGTAGCACGCGGGAGCGTGGTCCCCCTGCCGCCGCCGCTGCTTTGTAAAGTGTCCGCCGGAGGGAAAGCGAGAGTTTAAAGAAACAGGAGGCCCATTGAATTCCCTACCCCGGCTTTAACAGGCTTTCGCTGGCTGGTTTGTTTTTGTTGTTGGTTGTTTTTTTTTTTTTTTTTTCCTTCTTCTTCTTCTTCTTCAGCTCCAGGATATGTTTCGGAGTTAACCCTTCCCAGCCCTCGCACTAGTTTACATCTTATTTTGCTTAGTTAACCTCAGTTAGAAGGTACAAAAACAAAGAAAGATGACAAAGAATATTGGTTAAAAATATAGATTCTAGAACCAGAGTATGTGGATTGGAATTCCGCCTCCTTCCACTAAATAGCTATAGGACTCCAAGCACTTAATCTCATAGTGCCTCAGTTCCTCATCCATCCAATGGGGACAACTGTAGTAATGCTCTTATAAGGTTGTATTTAAGTCAGGGTTATTACTAGATACTTAACTGAAAACCGTGCCTGTGCAAAGCACAAGAGTTTGTTTCTTAAAAGAGACAGGAGAGGGAGGAGAGGAGGGTCCTCAATCAATGAAGAGTTTGCTTCACTGTTCTTAAATTCAAGGGGTCATATTAGTCTATTCTTGCCCACTCTATTCCAGGCTCTGAATAGTTTATGGACGCTACTAATGAGCACCTGTGAACAAAAACAACCTAATTCAAAATGGAGTCAGCAGCAATGAAGGGAGGGTTCTCACCCAGTACATACCACTCTTTGCAGCCTTCTTTCTGTACCGCCAGCGAAAGAAACCTACTTTACCTACCCGAGGGGGAAGAAGGATTTTCTCCTTGCTCAGCAATAACCTAGAAGAGAAACTGCCACAACTCAGCCAATGAGAAGCTGCAACCCTGAACTCTTGCTCTTCTCCAATAAACCTCTCAAAACAACCGAATCCCTCCTGCCCTCTGTAAAAGCAAGCCCCTGTCCTTTGTTCTTCAGACTTGCCTTTGATTTATCATAGCTTGCAGGTCCCAAATTGCAATTCCCCTCCTATTCCCAAATAAACTTTTCTTTGCTGGTTAAGTAACTGGCAATTTTATTTTCAAGGCTGGCAGACCTTAATTTTGTCACAAAACCCAATGAAAGTGGATCCCGATAAACTACTCTGCTAATTTGGGGGAGAAAGAATGGCTCTCTCTCATGGTTCCTTGGCTGGTGAGGAGAAGGGAAGCAGGAAATGCAGTATGTTTTCCATAATCTCACACTCAATTTGCTATTTATATCAGAAATATATATGTATACACACATATGTATATAAACACGTTACCTATATGAACTTTATTATTCTAAGGCCTTTGCTCTCTCCTGAGGTTTCTCGCAACTGGTTGATTTCCTCCTCACCTTAATTACAAAATCTGGTTCTTTTATTTCTGCTCAAATGAGAGCTTTTAAATTCTGTGTAACATTACAACCAAATCTGAGTCTCTGCGATACTTATCTGTTTAATATTAAGTTGGAAAACAATTTTCTAGTCAAAATTTGGTTGTTGTTTAATGGATGTTGAGTTTTTTGTCTACATTCCTAGTGTGGTCACTACTTCATGAATCCGTGTAAAAAGTTTCCTAAAATGGTCTGTACAACTCCAGTTCCCATTATATGCAAAATTATAAGAAACCCAGCAGGAGCCATCTCAAGAAAGCATTATTTCTTTTAATATGGGATATTTCCCTCTACTTTCACAGTAGGAAATAAAGGGTGTTTCTTCTTCTTCTTTTTTTTTTTTTTTGAGGACAACCAAGTCCCTATTTCTCCCTAGTATCCCATTTTCTTTTTTTCCTTTGTTACTATATGCAAATTAGGAGTATTTTTCTTCTTTGTTGCCAGCAATGCTTTGCCCTCCTGATTGAAGCTATAAACCTTAAATGGCAAATTTGATGCCAAACACTGAAAGGAAGTGTCTCTGGACATTTTTTAAATATGTTTTGTCTATCACTGGTGCTGTTTAATTGTTTCATTTTACTCATATGATCTTATTCTGAAGGGTTACCCACATAGAAAATACTTAGGCATGGGAGAAGACAGAAGTAAGCAAAATCAATGATGCATGAAATTTTAATGCCACAGAACTAAGAAAGAACATCATAAATGTAGGATTTAATGTTTTGTCTTAGATATCAATTGATAATCACTTATATATAAATAAATATGTGTATATGTATACACATATATATATTACCTTTACATTATAACAAGCAACAGATAAAGCATACATAGGACAGTATGTTCAGAATGAAACGGAAGGCGCTCATTACTCATATAATCCTGGCTAATTAAAAGCGGTTATATTTTGTGGTCTAAATGATTTCAGTTTGTGGTATATCTTGCACCACAGTATTACTATCTATTTCAACTTCACGGAAACAAATTAAGGCATCTCTGTGAAAAAAGCTGCATCTTCCATCTGACTTGAAAGAAGAGTTATAATGAATGAGGCTCATCTCTATTTACTCTACATAGAAGAATTGAATTGCTGGGTTTTTACCCACTAGCTTAGTTTTATCTAACCTCTCAAGGAATAAATCAATCAGGAATCTCGGAGGAGTGATACTTGAGTTCTTTGTCCATGACTAAGATCTGGAATTTGCAGAACACTCTCCTCTAGGATCTTAAGATCATATATCAGAATCATTATCAACAACACAGAGCTTTATGCAGACCCAAGCTAACTTCTATAGATTTCCAATCTGTTTGCAAGCCTTTATTTACACCAACCCTCAGGAATATTTCTACATGTTCCAAGCGCAATACCATCCGTATAAAGGCAATTACAATCACCTATCTCATCCCACCTCCAACCCTAATGTTGCTGCGGTTCCAAGGACCAATCCTAAATTCAAACTTGGCTAACAGGATACTCAAGAAAACATCATGCTTACTTGGAAAAAAAACAAGATGTAATACAGGCCGTGGAGTATTTAGCATTTATCATGCTCTATTTTTTATTATTTCAGGAAATCGTTCTTGTCCATTTTAATAAGATTTGTTAAAAATTTTCTACAATCTGTTCAAATAAAGGGAAATTGCTATTACTGGATTGACTTTACTTGGTCCTCAGCTAATATTATGACCTTTTCCTCTAGGTCTCTGGCATTTCCTGTCCCTCCTCATTTGATAGGACTAATTTTTTGATCTCTGATACAAAATTACAAGACTCATTTCTTCATCTTGGCTGACTTCTGCTCTCAGAATCAACCAGGATTTCATTATACTCTTGATGGACATTTCACCTTTTTTCTCTTTTATAGTTTTATGTAAAAATTTTATGAATAGAGTGTTTTTGAATGAGATAAGCATTTAAAAAAATCACCTAACAGCTAACATCACCTTTTTTTTTACAGGAACAGTTAACACGAAGAATACTTAGTACCCTTTCTCTCCTCATATCAATATTACATTTACTATTTAAATGAAATTAACATAATATTTTAATTATATTTGGCTCATTCATAATGAAATAATACATTGTATTAACATTTCATTCATGTTTATACTGTCTTCCATCTTAATAAGCTAAAGTTTTCTTAATTAGTAAATAGCAAAGTACAGAAATGTGCAACTTGTAGTAGTAAAGAAACTATTAAAACGGATTACTGAAAATAATTATGAAAATGAGTAGGAGCATTATCTTAATTCTTATAAGTAGCAATAATGTGTACTAGAAACATAGACCTTATTTATTCCTCAATTGTACTCACAGATAAGATAAACCCTACATTTTTCAAAAAAAGGAAAATGGACAAGTGCTCAGCAAGCACTTAGTAAATTAATAAATGAAATAAGCATGTTAAAGAATATTCTGCACAATGTCTAATAATGGAGCACATGGAAAGGCTCTGAAAATGTTGATTGTTGTAGATATTGTTGCTAACCTTATATACTATGCAGATTCTTCTGAACTGATAAAACTGTCTGAAGTACAGGAAATATGTATCCCAAATGTCAACCCCAGCAGCAGGCATGCTTCTGCAGAGCGCTTGGTGGAGGCCAGTGCGCCTGGCACAGATCACAGGTGCTCTGCACCACACATTACCACCACTACTGATCTTCAGTCCTGATGCTTTGTTCTGCATTTCCTTTACACACCTTGCATTCATCTTGTCTTCTTGTCCTATTAATCATACTCTTAATTTTCATCTGTATTATATGAATTTTATTGATGTCAAATTCACATAATTTAAGATTAACCCTTTTAAAGTATCTAATACATGGGTTTTTAGTATATTCATAACATGGCGAAATCAAAGCAATCATCTAATTCCCGAACATTTTCATCACCCAAAGCCCTATACCTATTAGCAGTCACTCCTTAGTCCCCCTCCCCCTAATCCCTGGCAACCTCTTATCTATTCTCTCTATGGATTCTCCTATTCTGGATATTGCACATAAATGGAATCTACAATATGTGGTCTCTGGTGTCTCATTTCTTTCACTTAGCATATTTTCAAGGTTCATCCATGTTGTATATAGTCCATTGAAGGGATCTTTTTTATATCCATCAGTTGATGAACATTTGAGTAGTTCCCACTTTTGGGCTACTATGAATTATGATGCTATCAACATCCACGTACTATTATTACAATTTGTAAGGACATATGGTATAATGATGACCCTGTGTAATGCTAACAAACTGATTTCCACAGTGGCTGCACCTTTTTACATTCTCAGCAATGTATGAGGGCCCTGATTTCTCCTTGTTCTCACAGACACTTGTTATTTTCTGTTTAAAAAAAAAAAAATATATATATATACGTATATATATATATATGTACATATACATATATATATATATATATATGGCCATCCCAGGTGGCATGAAGTGGTATCTCACTGTCGTTTCGATTTACATTTCCCTAGTGACTATTAATATCAAGCCTCTTTTCATGCACTTATTGGGCATTTGTATTTCCTCTTGGGAGAGCTATCTATCCAAATCCTTGCCCCCCCTTTTAAATGGGTTGTGTTTTCATTGTTGTGAAAGTTCTTTATGCATTCTAGATACTAGGCTCTTATCAGATGCCTGAATTGCAAACATTATCCCCCATTCTGTGAATTGCTGTTTCACTTTCTTGATAATATCCTTTGATGCACATTTTTTACAAAGTCTTAATTATATATTTCCATTAGTTATTTTTGCTTTTGGTGTCATGTATGACACCTAATGTCATGTATGACGCCCAATCCAGGGTCACAAAGATTTATACTTCTGTTTTCTTCTAAGAGTTCTCTTGTTCCAGTTCTTACATCTTTCATCCATTTTGTTTAAATATTTGTATACAGTGTAAGGAAAGGGACTAAAATTATTCTTTTGAATATGGATAAAAAATTGCCTCAGCCATTTGTTGACAAGATTATTGTTTTCTCATTGAATGAACTTGGCATCATTGTTGAAAATCAATTGGCCATAAATACATGGGAGTTTGTATCCTCTCAATTCTATCCTGTCAATCTGTATGTCTAGCCTAGTGCAGTACCTAACTATTTTGGTTATTGTGCAAAAATGGTAATTGGAATTTTTGTAGGGATTGTGTTTAATCTCTAAATTTATATGGAGACTACTGCCATCCTGACAATCAAATCTTGCAACCCATCTACATGGGATGCTTTCCCCCTTACCTCTCAGTCTTCTTTACTTTCTTTCAAAATTGTTCTCCAGTTTCAGTGTACTAGATTTGCACTTATTTGCTATATTTATTCCTAAGTGTTTTATTATTTTTGATGCTATCATAAGTGGCATTGTTTTCTTAATTTCATTTCTGGATTGTTCATGGCTAGTATATTAGTTTGCCAAAGCAGCCAAAACAAATTGTCACAGACTAGATGGCTCAGACAACATAAATTTATTTCCTCACAGTTCTGGAGATAAGAGGTACAAGATCAAGGCGTCAGCAGGTTTGTTTTCTTCTCAGGGCTCTCTCCTTGGCTTACAGCTTGTGACTTTCTCTCTATGTCCTCATATGGTCTTTGCTCCATTCAAGCACATCCCTGGTGTTTCTCTGTGTGTCCAAATTTCCTCTTCTTCTGAGGACACTAGGCAGACAGGGATGCCTGGCTGGCTCAGTTGATAGAACATGCAATTCTTGATCTCAGGGTTAAGTTCAAGCCCTGTTAGGTGTAGAGATTACTTAAAAAATTTTTTTAAAAATTGGATAAAGGCCTACCCAACAGGCCTCATTTTAACATAATATCCTTTTTAAAGAACCTATCTCCAAACACTGTCACATTCTGAAATAGTAGGATTAGGATTTCAACATATGAATATGAGGGGATGGGACGCAATTTGGTCAATAATAGCAGTTAGTATATGGCAACACACTCGTATTTGCTCATCCTTTCTGTATCCTGCAGCCAACCTTGCTGGATTAATTCATTAGCTCTAAGTAGTTTTTGATATGTATATATCCTTTAGAGTTTTCTATATGTAATATCATGCCATTTGCGAATATAGTTGGACATCGTCCTTTCCAATATGAATGCCTTTTATTTTGTTGCTAATTAACCTGGCAGGAGAATGTTGAGTAGAAATGCTGCGGCATCTTTTCTTGTTTTTGATCTTAGAGAAAGTTTAGTTCTGTTACCACTATACTTTACATTACTTGTGGACTTTTCATGTATGCCCTTTATCGAGTTGAGCAGATACTTTCTATTCCTTGTTTGTTAGGTATTTTTATTAAGACTAGGTGCTAGATTTTGTCAGATTCTTTTTTGTGTATTTGCTAATATGACTCTGCATTTGTTCCCTTTATTCTTTGGTATTACATGGCATATTTTTCCTATGTTGAACAAACCTTGCATTCATGAGATAAATTCTACTTAGTAATGGGGTATACTACTTTTCCTAAGATTCTGTAATCAATTATCTAGTATTTTTTGAGGATTACTGCAATCCTACTCCTAAGGAATATTGCTGTGTATTTTCTTTTCTCGGGTTGTCTTTGTCTGATTTGGTATTGGGATAAAACTAGACTCATAGAATGTGTTAGGAAGTGTCCCATTCCCTTCTATTTTTCAGAACAGTTTGAAGAATTGGTATTAATTTTTTAAACATTTAGTAGAGCTCACCAATGAAACTACCTAAGTCTGGATTTTTCTCTGTGGAAAGTTATTTTGATTATTAATTCGATGGTTTTTTTTAATATTTATTTTTTTTTTTAATAAACATATATTTTTATCCCCAGGGGTACAGGTCTGTGAATCGCCAGCTTTACACACTTCACAGCACTCACCATAGCACATACCCTCCCCAATGTCCATAACCCCACCCCCCTTCTCCCAACCCCCCTTCCCCCAGCAACCCTCAGTTTGTTTTGTGAGATTAAGAGTCACTTATGGTTTGTGTCCCTCCTAATCCCATCTTGTTTCATTTATTCTTCTCCTACCTCCCTTAACCCCCCATGTTGCATCTCCACTTCCACATATCAGGAAGATCATATGATAGTTGTCTTTCTCCGATTGACTTATTTCGCTAAGCATGATACCCTCTAGTTCCATCCACGTCGTCGCAAATGGCAAGATTTCATTTCTTTTGATGGCTGCATAGTATTCCATTGTGTATAAATAGAGCCAAACTATGGAAAGAACCTAGATGTCCATCAACAGATGAATGGATAATTCGATGTTTTTACTTGTTTTTCCTCTGTTCAGATTATCTATTTCTGTCAATGCCTGTTTTGGGATTTTGTGTCTTTTTCAGTTCTTCATTTCTTAGCTAATTTGCTGGCATACAATTAATTGTTCATAATATTCCCTTATCACTGTTATTTCTGTAAGTTTCATGGTAATGACCACTTTTTCATTACTGATATTAGTAACAAATCTTCTTTCTTTCATTATTGATCAATGGAGCTAAGAGTTTGTCAATTTTGATCAAACAAAAAGAAATTTTTGGTTTTGTTGATTTTCTCTATTCTTCTCTATGTTTAATATTCTCTCATTTATTCCCTCTAATATTTATTATTTACTTCATTCTCTTTCCTTTGGGTTTAGCGTGATTTCTTTTTCAAATTTCCTACGGTAAAAAGTTAGATTACTGATTTTAGATATTCATTTTTTTTACTTTTATTGAGACATACTGACATGTAATATTATGTAAATTTAAGATATACAATGTGATGACTATACATAATGCATACTGAGAAATTTGCCATTATAAGATTAATTAACACATCTGTCACACCTCACAAATTTATTATTTTTTATTTTGTTATGATGATAGGGATATTTAAGATGCATTCAATTAGCAATTTTCAATATACTATACAGTACTGTTAGCTGTAGTGACCATGTTTTACTTTAGATCCTCAGAATTTATTCCTCTTATAACTGAAAAGCTTGTATCCAATACTGAATATTTTCCTTGTTTACCCCAATCCTTGTTTCCTGGCAATGAGCAACCTACTCTGTTTCATGAGTTTTGCTTTTTAAAATTTCACATATAAGCAGACTCATACATTATTTGTCTTTTCTGACTTACATCAATCAGTTAGCATAATGCCTTCAAGGTTCATTTATTGCAAATGACAAGACTTTCTTCTTTCTTAAGGCTGAATAATATTCCATTGTGTATGAAAAGTGTTCCATTTTCTCCATATCCTAGCGAACACTTGTCATTTGTCTTTTTTTTTTTAAAGATTTGATTTATTTGAAGAGAAAGAGAGAGAACATAAACGGGGTGGAGGGGCACAGAGGGAGAGGAAGAAGAAGGTTCCCCACTGAGCAGGTAGTCTGCCTGCCTGGAGCTCCGTCCCAGAACACCGCAATCCTGACCTGAGCCAAAGGAAGACACTTAACCTACTGAACCACTGAGGCACTTCTTCATTTGCCTTTCTGATAAAAGCCCTTCAAACAGGTATGAAGGGATAGCTTAAGGTTTTGATTTTCATTTGCCTGACAATTACTGATGTTCAGCACCTTTCACGTACCTGTTGGCCATCTGTATGTCTTCTTAGGAAAAATGCCTACTCAAATCCTTTGCACATTTTTATTCTCATTATTTGTTTTGGGTTTGTTTGTTTTTGCCAATAAAATGTATAACTCCGCAATATATTTTGGATATTAACCCCTTATCAGATACATGGTTGACAAAAACTTTGTCCCCTTCCATAGGTTGCCTTTTCGTTTTGTTGATCATTTCTTTTGCTATACGGTACCTTTCTCATTTAATGTAGTCCCACTTGTCATTGTTTATTTTGTTCTTTGTGCTTAAGGTTATCATTTCTGAAAAATCATTGCCAAGGCCAATATCAAGATTTTTCCCATGTTTTCTTCGAGTTTTATAGTTTCAGGTCTTGCATTTAAGTCTTTAATCCATACTGAGTTAATTTTTGTAAGATAGGTATCTAGTTTCATTCTTTTCATGTGAATATCCAGTTTTCCTAGGACCATCCACTAAAGAGACTGTCTTTTTTTCATTGAGTCTTCTTGGATCATTTATCAAACACTAGTTGACCATACATGTGCAGATTTATTTCTGGGTATCCGCCATATTCCACTGGTCTATGTCCCCCCCTTTTTTTTTAACAGAGAGAAATCACAAGTAGGCAGAGAGGTAGACAGAGGGGGGAAGGGAAGCAAGCTCCCCGCCGGGCAGAGAGCCTGATGATGGGCTCGATCCCAGGACCCTGAGACCATGACCTGAGCCGAAGGCAGAGGCTTAACCCACTGAGCCACCCAGGCACCCCATATGTCTCTATTTTTATGCCAGCACAATACTGTTTTGATCACTACAACTTTGTAATATAGATTAAAATCAGGAATTGTGATCCCTCCCTCCAGTTGTGGCAATTTAGGGTCTTTTGTGCTTCCATATGAATTTTAAGGTTGTTTTTTCTATTTCAGTAAAAAAGTGCCATTAGAATTTTGCATTGAATCCATAGATGGCTTTGAGACATTTTAACAATGTTAGTTCTTCTGATGCATAAACAAAGACTATCTTTCCATTTATTTGTGGCTCCTTCAATTTCTTTCATTCATGTCATAGTTTCCAGTGTATAAATCTTTTCCCTTGATTTATTGCTAAGCATTTTATTGCTTTTGACACTACTGTACATGGATTATTTTCTAAATTTACCTTTTACAGATAGTTTATCATAAATATATAGAAATGCAACTGATTTTGCACGTTGATTTTGTATCCTAAAACTTTACTGAATTTATCAGTTCTAACAGTTTTTCAGTATTCTTTAAAATTTTTTATATGCAAGATTATGTCAGAGACAACTTTAGTTCCTTCTTTATGAATTGGATGTCTTTTATTTCTTTTTCTTGCCTAATTTCTCTTAGGACATCTAGTACCACATTGAATAGAAGTCAAAAAAGCAGGCACCTTTGTCTTGTTCCTGATCTTAGAGGAAAAGCTTTCGATTTTTCACCATTGAGTATGATATTAGCTATGGGCTTATTGTATATGACCTTTATTATGTTGAGGTATGTTTCTTCTAAATCCATTTGTTAAATCTTTATTATAAAAGGATGTTTAATTCTGTTAAATGCTTTTCTGCATCTATTGAGATGATATGATTATTTCATTCTATTAATGCAGTATATCATATTTATTGATTAATCATCCTTGCATCCCAGGAATAAATTCCATTTGATCATAATATATATTTCCTTTAATATGATGTTGAATTTGGTTTGGCAATATTTTGTTGAAAACTTTTGCATCTATTTTCATCTGGGATTTTGTCTGCAGTTTTCCATTAACAATATCCTTATCTGGCTTTATCATCAGGGTAAGGCAACCCTCTTAATATGAGTTTGAAAGTGTTCCCTATTCAATTTTTGGAGGAATTTGAGAATAATTGGTGTTAATTCTTTTTTTTTTTTATTGGTGTTAATTCTTATTTACATGTTTGGTAGAATGCATTGGTGAAGCCTTCTGGTCCTGGGTTTTTGTTGTTCTTGTTGGAAAATTCTTGATTATTGATTTCATCTATTTATTAATCTATTCAGATTTTCTCTTCCTTCATGATTTAGACTTGGTAGGTTGTATGGTAGGAATTTATCTATTTCTTCTAGATTGTCAAATATGTTGGCATATAATTCTTCGTAACTGTCTAGTATGATCCCTTGTATTCCTGTGCTATCAGTTGTAAAGTTTCTTATTGAAGTTATAATTTTTTGAGTCCTCCCAATTTCATGGTGAGTCTAGCTAAAAGTTTGTCAGTTTTGTTATCTTTTTTAAAAAATGCTTCCGTTTCAATGATCTTTTGAAATATTTTTTCTATTCTTTAGTTCTTATTTTTGTTCTGATCTTTGTTATATTTTCCTTTGACTAACTTTGGTCTGAGTTTATTTTTTCTAAGTTAGATTATTTGAGATCTTTCTTTTCTCTTCATATAGGCATTTGTCACTCTAACCCTCCCTCTTAGAACTGCTTTAGCTACATCCCATAAGTTTCGATCTGTGGTGTTTCCATTTTCATTTGTTTCAAGATATTTTTGGATTTCCTTTTTTATTTCTTCTTTGACCTATTGGTTTTTCAGTGGTGCATTGTTTAATTTTCTCATATTTGTTAGTTTTCCAGTTGTCTGCCTTTCACTGATTTCTAGTTTTTTTACCATTTGATTGGAAAAGACACTTAGCATAATTTCAGTCTTTAAAAATTTGCTAAGACTGATCATTTGCTTTGTGATCTAATGTATGATCTCTTCTGGAGAATGTACCATGTGTTCTTGAGAGGAATATATATTTTGCTGCTGTTGGAAGAATTGTCCTACATATTACTGTTAGGTTCCTTTGATCTACAGTATAGTTCAAGTCCAATATTTCTTTATTAATTGTCTGTATGATCTATCCATTGTTAAAAGTGGAATACTGAAGTCCTCTATTATTGTATTGTTATCTGTTTCTCCCTTCAGATTTGTTAGTATTTGCTTAATATATTAAGTGCTCTGATATCGTATGCATGTGTACTTATAATTGTTCTATCTGATGAATTTACCACTTTACCATTATATTTTGTCTATTTAATAATTATTAACTTAAGATATATTTTGTCTAATTTAATATATGCATCTTTGTTCTTTTGGTTACCATTTCTATGTAATATGTTTATCTATCCTTTCACTTTGAGCCTGTATTTATCCTTAAATCTGAAGTGACTCTCTTAGTAGGCAACATATAGTTGGGTTTTGTGTTTTTACCCATTAAGCCACTCTATACCAATCCATTTACATTTAGAGTAATATGGATATGTAAGGATTTCTTATACTATCTTCATTATTTTCTGGCTGATTTGTAGTTCTTCTTTTCTTGTTGTCTTTGTGATTCGGTGGTTTTCTGTTGTGGCATACTTGGATTCGTTTCTTTAGGTATTTGCTTTGTGGTTACCTGGAGGCTTACATAAAATGTCTTACAGATAAAACAATGTGTTTTAATCTGATAACAAGTTAGATCGTGTACAAAAACTGCTCTTTTATTCCTCCAACCACATTTTATGTTTTCATGTCACAAAATTTAGATCTTTTTTATATTGTACATTCATTAACAAATTGTTATAGATAAGAAATTATTGTAGATTTTTAATACATATGTCTTATAATCTTTATGCTAGAGTTAAGTGATTAATATACCACCCTGTTATCACACTGGAGTATTTTGAATTTGACTATATACTTTACCAGTATGTTTTCTAGTTATACTCATTTTCATGTTACTAATTATTATTCTTTCATTTTAGCTTTAACAATTCCTTTCAGCATTTTTTTTAAAAGATTTTATTCATTTATTGGACAGATAGAGATCACAAGTAGGCAGAGAGAGAGAGGAGGAAGCAGGCTCCCTGACGAGCAGAGAGAGCCCAATGCGGGGCATCCCAGGACCCTGAGATCATGACCTGAGCCGAAGGCAGAGGCTTTAACCCACTGAGCCACCCAGGCACCCCTCCTTTCAGCATTTCTTATAAGATGAACTCCTTCAGCTTTTATTTGTCTGGGAAAGTTTTTATTTCACCTTCACTTCTAAAGCACAGCTTTTCCAGATATTCTTAGTTGGCATATATTTCCTTTTAGCACTTTGAATATATTATTCCAGTCACTCCTTACCTGTAAGCTTTCTGCTGAGAAACCCATTATAGCATTAGGGAGAGAGTTCTAAGTGTTAAACTTCTATTATTACATTTAAGATACTCTCTTTTATTTTTGACTGTTTTGTTTTACTATGTTTTGGAGAAGATTTTTTTAAATTTATTTGGGGACCTATGAGCTTTGTGAACTTGGATATCCAAAACTCTCCTCAGATTTTTAAGTTCTCTGCCATTATTTCTTTAAATAAGCTTTCTGCTCTTTGCTTTCTCCCTCTCTTCTTCTGGCCCTCCAATAATGCATAGATTGTTTCTCTTATCAGTGTCCTGTAAGTCCCAGAGGCTTTCTTCATTACTTTTCACTCCTTTGTCTTTTTGATCCTCAGATATAACTTCAAATTATCTCTGATTCTTTCTTATCACCGATTCTTTCTTCTTCTTGATCTAGTCTGTTGTTGTCTAGTCTAGTCTAGTCTGTCTGATTCTTTCTTATCACTGATTCTTTCTTCTTCTTGATCTAGTCTGTTGTTGAAGCTCTTTACTGGATTCTTCAGTCACTGTATTTCTTCATTTTAAAAATTTCTGCTTGGTTCTTTGTTTTCTATTTCTTTGTTGAATTTCTCATTTTGTTCTTATATCATTTTTCTGATATTAAGTTGTTTATTTGTGTTCTCCTATAGTCCTCTGAACATCATTAGCACAATTATTTTGAATTATTTGTCAGGCAGATTGTATATCTCCATTTCTTTGCGGTCAGTCACTAGTTTATTTCATTCATTTGATGGTGTCATGTTTCCAATTCTTTGTGATTCCCCAAACTTTGCTAGATATCTTTGCATATGAAGAAGCAATCACTTCTTTCAAATTTCATGGACTAACTTTGGTAAAGAAATATTTTCACCTATGGGGAGAAGCATGCTGGAGTACACTGTGACACTTGGCTTAGTGGTATAGAGCATGAAGTGCAGGGGCATGTGATAACTCTGGGTCCAGAGGTGAGTGTGTAATGACTTGTTGACTCAAACCCAAGTGGTCCACAGCATTGACAAAAGCAGGATCTCAGTGATAGCTGTTGAGGTCCCCATTGATAGCAAGGGCTATTGATGGTCTCAGCAGTACCTCTAATTCCAGTAATTGGGGACCACAAGGCAACAATGTCAGCTGGAGTTGGTGACATGTACATGATTGGCTTGTGGGAACCAGCTGTGAGAGCCACTGTGTGGTGGCAAGGATTGGCTGGAGACACGTATTTAGTGGTGTTTGTTTGATTGCTCATTTGTTTTATTTCTTAAATTCCACATATGCATGAAATCATATGATATTTGCCTTTCTCTGAATGACTTACTTCACTTAGCATTGTAAACTCGAGGTCCATC
>NW_019154126.1:5217704-5248063 GCF_002288905.1 Enhydra lutris kenyoni
CAACATAGGAGCGCACATATATATATATATATATATATATATATATATATAAAATCATCCATCCAGCAAGAAGATCTAACATTTACAAATATATCTATATATAATTTTATTATTATTAATAACATTATTTTATTATTGTGCAATGCCCTTCTTTGTCTTTTATTACAGTGTTTGTATTCAAGTCTATTTTATCTGAAATGAGTATAGCTACACTGTATTTAATTCCATTTCCATTTGCATGGAATATATTTCTCCACTTTCAGTGTGTGTCCTTACTTCTAAAATGAGTCTCTTGTAAGGCAGTATATAGATGGGTCTTGCTTTTTATCAATTCACCCACTCTTTTGATTGGAGAATTTAGTCCATTTATATTTAAGGTAATTCTTGATAGTTATGTACTTATTGCCATTTTGTTGTTTTCTGACTATTTTTGTAATTTCTCTCTTTCCTTCCTTCTTCTCTTTCTCTGTTCCCTTATGTTTTCATGGTTTCTTTTGGTGTTATATTTAGAATCCTTTCTCATTTTGTATATTTAAGTTGTTGCTTTGTGGATACTATGTTTGTATATAGCATTACACACACAAACACGCACATATTATGGTCATTTTTAAGTTGATAGGGATTTAAGTTGAACACATTTCAAACCTACATTTTTACCCCCCACAAACATATTTTTGATTTTGCATTTTACCTATGTCTATTTTTGTATCTCTTAAATAATTATTATAGTTTTAGTTGATTTTACTACCATTGTCTTTTCACCTTCATACTTGCTCTATACGTGGTTGATCTGTTACCTTTACTATTTATTTATCTTTGCCAGTGACATTTTTATTTTCATATATCTTCTTGTTATTAATTAATGCCATTCCTTTTCAGCTTAAAAAAAAAGTCCCTTTAACATTTCTTGTGATGTTGGTTTAGTGGTGATAAACTCCTGTAGTTTTTGCTTATCTGGAAAACTTTTAATATTCCATTCAATTCTAAGTGATAAGCTTGACAGGTAGTGAATTCTTGGTTGGTTGTTTTTCCTTTTATCACTTGGATTATACCATGTCACTCCCTTGTGGCCTTCAAAGTTTCTGCTGAAAAATATACTGGCAGCCTTATGGGGTTTCCCTTGTATGTAACAATTCTGCCCACCCCCTGCACCTTGGTGTTTTTTAATTATCTCTTTAACTTTTATGATTTTACCACTTTTCCTTTAGATCTTTGAACACATTTAAAATAGCCAATTTAAACTTTTCATCTAGTAAAATAAACATCTGAGCTTTCTAATAGATTGTTTTTATTGATTTCTTTTTTATCTGTGCATGGGCTATATTTTCTTGCCTCTTTTTTTCCTTTCTTACTTCTTTGTATATCTCATATTTTTCATTGTTGCATACTGTACATTTTAAATAATCTATTGTGACAACTCTGTAAATTAAGATATCTGTTACTCCCCAGGGTTTGTTGTTTTCTATTTTTACATAGCCGTTGTTTGTTTAGTAACTTCCCTGAATTAATTCCATAAAATCTGTATTCTTTTGTCATGTATGGCCACTTAAGTCTTTACTTGGTTAGCTTACTCGTTGCTATGATTGGGCGGAGATTTACTTAAATGATTGCCACCCAGAATTCTCTCATTCTTTGCTGAGTGGTTCTGTGTGCATGTTGTATGCCTTCAAACCCAGTCAGACAGTTTACAACTTCATCTTAAGTCTTCATTTCCTACTTGTGTATGGCCTTATGTTCAGTCAAAAGTGAGCAGTTATAGCTTTGTACAGTCTTTCCTCAGCAGGCACACAGTTCTACAAATACATTTGGCCTTCCAGATTCCCAGGAATATGTTGGAGTTTTACAAAGCCAATTAGACATACCATTTTCTAGGTTTTCCTTTTAAGATTTTTGGTTAGTCTATTGTTTGCTCCAACAGTTACCAATCTCCTCCAACAGGTGTGATGGCAAAACACCTGCCTGTAATTGTTTTTGGTAACTGCTTCTTAACCACCCTCTACTGTGCCATAAGAGAGAAGGCTTTTAGTACAGAGTGTATCCCAAGTTACCCTTGTAAGTTGGCTTCCCAGAGACTCTCTAGACAGGTAAGATATTAACAGTTTTTTGGAAATGAGGTTTTGAGAGAGATATAGCTATATTTGCTCATCTAGTGGCTGCATGCAAACTGTTAATTTTCATGCTACCACCAAGATAGAGAGCAAGAGATAGCAGAATAAAATGCAAAAAAACTTACTGCTATTATTGAGATTCAAGCATTTTTTTTTTTCTTGAATAGACACTCCCTAAATGCTGTAAGCCTTTGGTTAACTTTCAGAATTCTAAAAAGATTCTTCTGATAATTGTACCAGTTGCTGTTACCAAAGAGCAAATTTTAGAGGTCTTTACTCCACTGGTTCTGCCAAAATCTATCCCTGAATATTTTAAAATAGTCTAAAAACGTTTGGGATTAAGAAGGGCTATAAATAAATAAATCTGAAAAATAATTTAAGTATCACAGACAGAATATTATTATGTAAACTTTAAAACACCTGATTTAACTTTTAAGTTAAATTAATTCTTTTAAAATATGGGGAAGGAGAATAGGATTACATTTGTATATTCTATTCATTTAAGAAAAAATTTTAAGAGTTTTACGAAATACACTTTTATCTTTAATATGTTTTGCATTTAAAAATGTAATATATGTCATAGTGCTATATGTTCATACCTTTAAGTTCATTAGCCTCATGGACCCAACTCTGGTACTATACAGCTATGCCATTTATTGCTTAGCCCCCTTGCATAATTTTTAATTATTCACTTTTTATCTTTAGAAGAGAGATAAGCTACATACATGGAGTTTAATTTCTTTGTTATAAGAAATCTCAGCATAACTAAATTGATGAATTCTTTTTTTAACTTGGCTTCTTCTGAAGGTATCTTTGTAAGCAAAATGTGTTATTTATTTATGTATTTATTTAGAGCATGAGCTGGCGGATGGGGAGTGGGAAAAGGAGAGAGAGAGAATTTTTTTTTTTTAAGATTTACTTATTTCAGAGAGAGAGAGAGTACACAAGTTGGGGAAGAGGTAGAGGATGAGAATCATCAAGCAGACTCCCCACTGGGCATGGAGCCCAAATTGGGACTTGATCCCACAACCCATGAGCTTAGTAGAGCCAAAATCAAGATTTGGATGCCTGAACAACTAAGCCAGCCAGGCAACCTGGGAAAGAGAGACTCTTCAGTAGGCTTCACAATGCAAGGCTCAATCTCACAACCCTGAGATCATAACCTGAGCTGACATCAAGAGTCAGACGCTTAACCAACTGAGCTACCAGACTCCCCAAAAATCTGTTATTAATCGGTCTAGATTCAAGAAGGGAACAGATAAAGAAAATAATATAGAATTCTTAAAGAGATAGAAATTTCCTTATATGCAAATTTTCACTAAAGTGACCAATTTCGTTATATATTTCTTTTAATGGTATTGCTGTGGACCTCAGCCCATTCTTTTGTGCTCTCCACATATTTTCCTATAGTTGGATTTCACCATGGCCTTGAAGTGGCTTTAAGATCTGAGGATGTTTCAAGTTTTCTAACTCCCTTAAAAAAAAAGATACCACTATTTATATCTAGAATCATTCCAAACTAAAACTCTGTATCTATTAAACAATAATTCCCAGTCTTCCTTCCCTACAACCCCTAGTAACCACTATTCTACTTATTATCTTATGAATTTGCCTATTCTAGATACCTCATTTAAGTGCAATCATACAACATTTGCCCATTTTTGCATCTGGCTTATTTTACTTAGCATGATGTCTTGAAACTTCATGTTACATGTTCTAGAATTTCATTCTTTTTAAAGCTGAATAATAATATTGTTAATATAATAATATTCTGTTATATGTACATAACACTTTTTAATCCATTCATTGTTCACAGATACTGGAGACTATTTCAACAAGGACATATTATAAGTCCATGTACACACAATCAAGAAGTCAGTTGGAACAAAAGAAAATTATATCAATAAGTGACCAAAAAATCACACTGAATATAAATCCCTTGGGACACATGCATCTATAATGATGCCACATTCACATGGCTAGTATGTAAATAAAACTGAATTTTCATCTATTCAGCTGGATACAGATACAATACTGATTGCTAGCTGAAATGTTCTTTTTCCTGGATTTTTTTTTGTTTCTTTCATGTTAATATACTCTGTGTAAAAATCTGTAATTATTCTCAACATTAAGATCACAAAACACACACAAGAAGTCCTAAGGACTACCTGATATTATATCTTGTTTAGCACTGATTTTGCAATAAGCATGTTTTGTTCTGTATCTTGTTAGTCTGGTTTTATCTTTTATTTTAACCTAAGTTTCCAATGACATGTTTTAGAATTTTCCTGGCAATCTGCTTTCCTCCTGAAACTCTGCTTTGCTTCCTAAAATATGATAATTTTTTTCTTACTAGAGATTTTATTTCCATCTAGTTCCGCTCTTTTTTTTATTCTCCAACAAGAAAATACCATAGAACTGACTTACTATAAACATATTATTACTATTAGGAAGGAAAATTAATAACACAATTACCAGTGTACACTACTTAAATTTGAGAAATGTTAATAGGTTATCACAACTACAGCAACCTTTATTAAGGAATGAAGGCCAAACCTCATACGGAATTTGGATGATTAAAATCAACATATGTAAGAGGCAGGATTGCTCATGCAATGTGAACTAAAAGCTTGAGAAGTCAAGAAAGGGTGTGGTGAAAACTCAGCTGTACACTCAGTCAGCTGAAACTTGATGGCTCCTGCAAGTTTCTACACACCCACATAAAACAAGCTAATGTCAACAAGTAATTCTGCTCCTTTTCTGGTCAGAATGAAAGATAAAGCCACAGTTTTGTAAGAAAACATATTCACTTCAACATGATCCTCAGCAGATCTGAACTAAAACTTCAAAAGTTAAGGACAATATTTTTGTTTCTTCCTGCTCTGTTGAATAAATATTAGATAGATTCTATTATATTAGAAGAGGATAGTAGACAAATATATAGGAAATTAGTTCCAGTAATCTAATGGGTAATCCCCATTTTTATGGAAAGGAAGTTTAAAATGGCTTTCAAATAGGATTGATGGAGATGGCATGGTCAAGTTGGATATAAGATCCCTCTCACAATGTTTTAAAACCAGGTAGATCAAGCCAGCAAAGAGAGGAAGATGCAAAATCCTGGTCAGAAGACATTGTTTTCCAAAGGTCCAAGTATGCCATTTTAAAATTTTAATCTAGAAAAAGAAATATTTCTATAGCATATATATTATGAAGTATGTTAATACCATAATAAGTTACCAGGACAGTAATAAAAATATCTTTTTATTTCATTGTACTACTGAAATCGCATTTATTTAAAAAAATTGTCAAAACAAAAACATTCAAGCATTACCATTATATATTGAATGTCTAAGAATAGACTATTAATAACCAGAACAGAAGAGTGAAGACTACTTCAGAGAGCTACACAGAATAATACTACAGTGATCTAATAAATAATACTATAACTATAAGCTAAAAGAGCAAAAGTCACCTCATTTATAGTCCACATTGAGCTTTCCTACAGATTTCTATTGAGTTTGTCAGAATAAGATACTTTGAAAACTATAGGTTTTATTGTATTTTTATGATAGAACATTAGTATTTTTTAATTGTGGCTGATTTACTGAAATATGCAGTATTTACTGAAATTCTGTAAAAAGAGAGTGAAGGAACATTCAAATTCAGGTACTCTATGATCTACTTAAAATGACAGAAAAATCAAGGTATAGTGTGTATGTTAAAAAGCCAAATGGAAGCTTTAGAATCTCTTGGAGCATCAAATTTTTTTTAATGAATGCTAATGTTCTATTGTTAATGAATGCTTTGCACATAACTGGAAAAGTCTATTAGTTTCTTTTAATACTTAGAAGATTCCATTTATTACTAAAGAATCCAATAAGCCATTTTTTCCCCAGCTCTGCAGAATTTGGTCCAACATATTTTCCACCTGTGTGTGTGTTCTCTTCTTCTGATTTAATTCTAGTTGTCCTGATTAAATCATCCATCATTTTTAGGAAGATTTTTCTCCTTATTGGTTTTTTGGTACTGCCTCACTAGTTTTAGCTATTTGCTACTTTCTCTTCCTGATATGTCACTTTGAAAATATTTCAGTGACTTTCTTATATTAAATTTTCTAATAGCATTTTAGTTTCAGTTCATTTTTCTATTTTTTATCCTTCAGGCTGTCGGTATCTTTCCAGCAGGTGTTGAAATTTTGGGTTTCTATGTCTACTTGGGACCTTCAATAACATAAGTAGCTCCCCCACATAATGTTATCCCATATTATCATTACATAGTTTGTAAATATTCCATACCCCTAAATCCTCTGACACTTAGGGGTAAAAACTTTCTAATGTATTGGATTTGGGTGATTATATTAGCTGCTTACTTTTTCTTATTTTATGGACTAAGAAATGTTTTACATTAATCCCAAAAGGACCATTTAAGCTTTGTGTTTTGTACAACATGGCATACAAAGAGATATGCTCAACAGGGATTGAGGGCTAACTTTAAAATTTACCTGATGAAGGTCAACTAAGATCAAAATCCATACCAGAAATGTTTGTATCGCTGTACAGAGGATATACATGATAGGTAGATTGGTGATGTCTGAACATAGAGGCAGAGAATGTGCAGAGGAAGGAGGAGCAGAAGAACTCAAGCACGAGTGAAGAGAAGTAACACTGAATGGTAAAAATCAAGAGGTTGCATTTTAAAAGACTTGGAAGACCTATACCCCCTGGGGCAAATAATACATTATATGTTAATAAAAATAATTAATAAAAAGAAAAGACTTAGAAGATCTTGATAGGTATGGAGATAGAGCATAGTCTAGGTAGATATATCCATTAGCAGACGATGAGCATGGATGTCTGACACATGAAACAGTATATAGTGAGTTTCTGGAGATATCATCAAAGAATGATTCCAGATAAAGTACAGAAATGTAAACAGAGAAAAACAATCATGAAATTACAACAATATGATGATCTATTTCTTTGTTCCAAGTGATAGCCCAGAGTTCTAACATCATCAACTAACCTCATGACTTGTGGAATAAATCTATACACTGTAAAATTGGGGCCAAGATTAATAATGGCCATTTGAATCAATATCCAAGTTTTTATTCTAAGCATGATAGTGTTTTATATAAATGCAATTCTCAACAGAATGAGCTTATTATTATTTCTTGTAGGACTGGGGAATATTTGGGGTAAGAAGTCTATAATAACAGGAAAAAAATCTTATGATTTTTTATCGGGGAAGCAAAGAAAATCTACTTTTAAAAATACAAACTACAGAAAATAACATCTTCTCAGCTAATGGGAATACAAAAAACAGTCATGATCTTTAACCCGAGCTGGGATGCAGCTGGCACACTCTGGAGTCATATCAGAATTTTCATGAGAACTGAGTAAGGTTTTTGTTTATCAAAGGAAGACATGAAAAAAAGAAGAAAATAGTATCAGTGTTGCATAATAACTAACCCAGTGTTGTCACTCAAGTAAGCGTGTTCAACATTCAACAACTCAGTAGCTTGGAAGAGCCTATGATCAAAGGAGGAACTGGGCTAATTTAGTGGTCTTTAAAAAAATCCATAATTATTGTCATCATTATAGGCAGTTCCACAAATTGCCAATGATCTATTTAAAAACAGTACTCACAAAATGTGTGTTAGACACACATCTGACATTATATGAATGTGTACTTTTAAGATCTATAGAATAACCCTTAGAAAAATGTGATATTAACTCCAAAAGCAGGGTTGTTTTAAGATCACTCCTTGAGCCATCTCCACCAGTATCGCCAAGTATGCTTGTTTTATATGCACATTTCTGATCCACACCCCGGCCTACTGAGTTGATTCAATGAGTGTGAGTTGGGATGGAATGTGGGAAACCTCATTTTTTAAGAAGATCATTAGGTGATTAAGTAATACAAATCATCCTAATACCACTCTTGGAGAACACTGTCCTACAGCAAAATCATAACAATAAGATCCTTTTTATCATGTATGTGTAAATGAGTGAATTTTTTTTTTACTATCTCTCAATTGTTCATGGCAAACAACAGTAAGCTGAAAGAAAAAAAAAGAAATTTTACCTTTATAAAGTATTTTTTAACAAAAACCTGTAGCATTTAAATTTCTGAAGTCACTGTTATTAGATAAGAAAGTAGAAAGCATAAATTAAAAATTAACTATAAAGCACATTCCTCTAAGATTAAATTCATTTATATAATGAGGTGTTGTAATTCAGAATTTAGAAAGTAATAGCCAAGTTGAGGACAAGCCCATTTCATTAAATTATTGCTCCTTGGTTATGAGTTTACATCTTTTTAGAGCTTAAATCCTTTTGATTCTAAAACAATGGTTTCACTCTCAGGGCTTTAGAGATATCTGTGGGAACTTTTCTCCCTCTTTGTTTCATTGATCAGGATAAATAAAAAATATCTCTATGGGGCAGGCCATTGTTCATATGTTCTCATTATCTTAAAGAGAAATGTAATTTCTATCTAGGAACAAGACTAACCTTTTAATTATAAATAAAACTTCTCATTGTGTGTAATATGTTGATAGCCATCTATTATTTAATTATTATTCACTTTCCTCTTAAAATTTTTCTTTAATCAGTTAACAATCCACATTGTTTGTATCTTTATCTGAGAAGACAGTGTTTACTGGTTTTATCGTGAAATATAAGAAACAAAGTATTTTGTGTTTCAAGTATTGCACAAAGAACAGTTTTAGTCCTATTGGTTTTTTTGCTTATTTGCTATTTTATAGGATTAATTCAAAATGTATATACCATTTCAGTGGTAGTATTTCATACTTCGTGGTTCTTATATAAATGCTGTTATCTAAAAATTTAAGTGTTTGAATATTTAGACTGACCAGGATAAAATAACTGCTCTTCCAAACAAATCAAAATGATTGTTTCAGTAAAAACTGGTAATGTCATACACACAGTTTGGGATGTAAAAGTTATTAAAAAGTTAGAGACCTTGAGAAAATCTTTTATTTGAGACATTTTTATTTGGTGAATCCATTAAGTCAAACTTCTAGTTTTGTGATATCCTACAATAAAAATGAATCCTCATCCTCATAACTCAGTTGTATTCTGCTTAAGTAGAGGGTTTGCCCAAATTATGACCGAGCTTGACAAAGAGACCTATTCTCAAACTAGATTGTAAAGTAGCCACTGAGACACCCTAACACAACAGTAGAGTTACAGTAAGGGAAACAATACCCTTTTCTTCCCAGTTCAGAACACAAGACGATTTGACTAATTTGGGAACTGTGACAAAATTAGTAATGGTCTGTAAGGGTATAATTTGAAGATTTCATATGTTTAACTTATATTTTAATATTTTGGATATAAGATAAACAGAAAATCAAATGTACATCTAGAAAAAAATAGCTTCAATTAGTTCATTATTCATTTTGGCCTTTTTTTTTTTCTTTTCCTTAATGCTTATATGTGCCTTTTCCTTTCATGAAGATTCACATATTTTTAAGTCTCAAAGTGTTTTTGTCATAAACAAACAACAATTTATAACCATGGCTATGTTTCTTCAAGTTTTTCTTAGAAGATTAAAAGAAACCCCAGTGCTTGCTTATATTGACAAATACATATATAATATTACACACACACACACACACACACTATAACTGGAATAGCACAGAGAAGATTAACACAGCCCATATACAAGGATGTTTCACACATTTGTGAATCATTCTATATTTGTCAGTCTTTGTTCTGGAAGAGATGGGTGTGGGGAAGCAGGATGGTAAGAGAGCTCAAAGAGTAATTAATCTCTACCACTTACATTTTATTCATTTTATTATGTAAAACACCAGTGCTAACAAAAATCTTTCTGTGTGAGTACAGTGTTTGTTGAATGACTCTACTTTCCCTGTATTTTAAAATAGAAAAATCTATCACCATAGTAGACATTCAATTTCCAAACCTACGAAAATTATCAGAGGTGCCTGTTAAGATTTACTCATAGCAATACCCTCTTCAGCAATATTTATCATTGGGAAAATGGGAAACAGTCTAAAATCTGAATAAAGGAATAGCTAAGTAAATTACAGTAGAGTAACATGATTATTGTGTATTTATTTGGAAATCTTGTTTTCTGTATTAATATCCTATTGATGGCATAAAAAATTACCACAGACTTAGTGCTTATAAAACACATGTTTGTTACCATATAATGCTGGAGATCAGAAGTCTAAAATGGGTCTCACTGGGAAAAATCAAGACATCAGTAGGGCTGTGGTCCTTCTGAGGAGAAGACTTTGACTTTGTTAGCTTTTAGAGGTTACTGCATGTGATGTCTCCTGGCCCCTAGTTCACACCACTCCAACCTTTTGCTTCTATCTGCACATCTCCTACTGCTGACTCTGACCCTCCTGCTTCTCTCTCCTACAGATCCTTGTGACTACACTGTGCCCGTTAGAATTATCCAGGATAATGTCCCCATCTCCACATGCATTAAATCAACTACATCTGCAGAAGCCCTTTTGCCATGGCAAGTAATACACTCATAAGTTCTAGGGATTAGGATGTGGGCATCTTTGGGCAGCCGTAGGGGCATTGTTCAGCCTACCACATTCTGTAAGCAAATAAAAGCATGTGAGGATTTAAAGTGCTTAGGACAGTGCCTGGAACCAAACACCTTCCACTATGATTTGTAAAAGGAATGGGCTTGTGAACTTCTCACTGCTTTCACAGCCAGATCTAAACCATCATCTCTTGCCAGGATAATTCCAGTAGTCTCCTCACAGGCCTCCCTACTTCTACCCTCATCTTCACCTAAGTCTCAGCACAGCAGCCAAAGTGATCTGCTTAAAACATAAATCAGTTTGTGCTTCTCCTCTGCTTAAAACCCTATACAGTCTGTTTTCCCATTTAATTCAACTCTTTGGGTGGTCTCCACAGCCCTACACCATAGGCTCCTTCTAATGTGACCTATTTAACAAACTATACTTGAATTCAGCTTGCTACACAGGCCCTTTATTGATTCTCCAAAGCGCTAGCCTTGTGCCCACCTCAGGACCTGTCACTTGTGGTTTACTCTGCCTGGAATAGGCTCTTCTCAGAACTTCATGTGGCTCACATCCCCATTTCTTCAGATCTGCTCACTGAGGCCTACCTGGTCACCCATTTAAAATCTCAGTTGCCCCATTTCTATGCTCCCAGTCTTCCTGCTATTTTTCCATAGCACAAAACTTTTTGGTATTCTAAATGTTTTTTAAAAATCCTTATATTTCCTCATCCCTTATTGAAATATAAGTTCCAAAGGGCAAGACATATTGTATATTTTGTTCAATGATACATACACATATTAATTTTCTTGAACACTGTGTGGCACACAGTGAGTACTCAGTAAATAACTGCTGAGAGAGTGATAAGATCCTATTAAGTGCCAGGTTCTGTCATAGGTGCTGAAGCCACATGAGTAAACTTGACAGTTTCTCCTTTATTGGAGTTTACTTTTAAGTTCTATCAACATACAATCTGCCCGAGTCCCCAGACGGACTGAGAGAGAAGAAAACACTTGATGAGAAGTGGTAAGACTGGAAATTATTAATTACCCTTGCTTTCTTTCCAAACCATCCCCACCCTTACCACTCCCATACTTTTGTCCCAATTACCAGGTATGGTTTTACTGATGTTTTGGAGATGAATTCAAATGGATATAGTTGTTAATTGATGATGCTATGAAAAACAAACAAAAAACAACATGGCAAATCTGTCTAAGTGTCACAGAATAAATTAGTGGGAAAACAGTCTTTAAATATTACATCATTTTATGTGGTATATATACACAATGGAATACTATGCAGCCATCAACAGAAATGAAATCTTACCATTTGCAATGACATGGATGGAACTAGAGGGTATTGTGCTGAGCGAAATGAGTCAATCAGAGAATGACAATTATCATATGCTCTCCCTGGTATGAGGACTTTGAGAGATAGGGAGGAGGGTTGTGGGGGGTAGAGAAAGAAAAAATGAAACAAGATGGGATCGGGAGGGAGACAAACCATAAGAGATGCTTAATCTCACAAAACAAACTGAGGGTTGCTGCCAGGTGGGAAGGTAGGCATAGGGTAAGGTTGGGTTAGGGACAGTGGGGAGGGTAGGGGATATGGTGAATGCAGTGAATTGTGTAAACCTGACGATTCACAGACCTGTACCTCTGGAGCAAATAACACGTTATATATTAATAAAAGTCATTTAAAAAATTACATCATTTTACACATACATTGATAAGATATACTCACATATTCAGGAAGAATTGGCTACAAAATGAATTAGCCTTTTTCAAAAAATATTTTCTTATTGACAGTTGTATTTAAATTACCTAAGTATAAATCTCGGTGTGAAGTGTATGCTTCAGTATGTTACATGAAGTCCTGACACAGTTACCAGACTCTAGGCTAGGATTTTTCCATTTGTTTTTCTGGCACCACATAGATAGCAGCCATCTTTAGAAATCAAGCAAACCAGGGAAGTCAGTGATTAGTAAACCAAAGTTTAAATCTGGCTGCTTTATACTATGCCATTTCCTTTCAATAGATGATGTATTCTTAAATTTTAGAAGAAACACACCAATGTTTCATTGTTTCAGACTTTCTTTAAATCAGTGAGTGCAGTGCTGGAACATACCAAGTGACTGACATGCAACTTCCAACTTTCTGATCTCAACCATCAGGCTTCCCACAGATGAGATTAACAAAGACCAAATAATTTAATACACTGTTCTATTTGGTTTTACTTTTTTTCTATTGTAACGAATATTGTTTTGAGATTAGCAAGTGTAAGTATTAAAGAATACTATATTTTAAAGTTTCATTACAAATCAAAATTTGAAGAAATTCACCTACATGGTTACCATAGTAAAACATGTCCTCTTGGCTTAAAAGACTTTCCCTTCACATTTTGTGAGAAAATATAAGCAAGCCTCAATTTCTTAAATCCTCATCAGACATTTGAAAACTATGTAACCTTTTAAAAGGCATCCATTATTTTACATATTTTTGCTCCAATGAAAATTACTCATCATTTATTATCTTTTAAAAAGTAAGATTTGAGGGGCAGCTGGTTCGCTCAGTCAGCTAAGTGTCCGACTCCTTAAGATTCTCTCTCTCTTCCTCTCCTTTAGCCCCTCCCCTGCTCACTCTCTCTCTAAAAGAAAAATAAGATTTGAGAAGGCACCTATAGTTTTGAAATGCTGGTAAATTCTGACTCATTCTGTCATCAACTATAATTTTAGTATCTTCATATGTAGATAGTTTCTGATTATACTCTCAATTCAATAACAGTAGTGTTACCATGGTACAGTTAAATACTCATCAGATAAGTTTGTTTTTACTTTTTTACATAGCAACATTTTATAGTTTCATAAGGAAATTGTATCTTGCTTGAAAACAGATGTGTTAAAGTCCACATTTTTTTAATATCAATCATTTATTCCTCTAAGTAAGTGATATGACTATTTGCTTATTTTTGTTTGTTTCTTATGTTTCTAGTTTCAACCAAATGATCTGAACCTGAGAGTAATTTATTAGTTATGTGTCCTGGATCAGGTCACCCAGTACCCCTGAGCATCACTTCGTCTATGATATGTAGATAGTTACTTCTGCCCCACCTCATAGGAGGGTTGTAAAAATGAAACAATATGGAGGCATGCTGTAAGTGCTAAAACAACTAGAAATACAACATCATTTTCTATCAGAGATATTGATTGTTGGATAAGTATTCTTAGCATAACTAAAATGTCTGCCCCGCACCCCCAACTTTTGTCTGGATTACTTTGTCTTAGAAAATCAGCTGCCATGAGATACATAAAGACAACTATCACATGATTCTACTTATATGAGGCATCTAAAATAGTCAAATTCATAAAATCAAACACTGGGTTGGTGACTACCAGGGGCTATGGGAAGGAAGAAATGGGATTATTAACCAACAGGCATAAAGTTTCAGTTAAGTAAGATGAATAAGCTCTTGGGGCACTTGGATAGCTCAGTCTGTTAAGCGTCCAACTTTTGATTTTGGCTCAGGTCATGAACTCGGGGTCCTGGGACTGAACCCTATCTTGGGCTCTTTGCTCTGTAGGGAGTCTGTTTGAAGAGTCTCTCTCTTTCCTTCTCCCTTTGCCCTTCTTCCTGATGCGCATGCTTTCTCTCTCTCCCTCCAAAATCAATCAATATTAAAAAAAAAAAAAAAAGAAAAAAAAAGGTGAATAAGCTCTAGAGATCTGTACAACGTGGTACCTTTAGTCAACAATACTGGATTGTAGACACAGATAATTTGTTAAGAGGGCAGATCTCATGTTAAGTATTCTTACCACAAGAAGATAAAAATGAAAATACCTAATTGTTTGATTGTATAATTCCACTAATATGAAATATCAGAACAGGCAAATCTATAGACACAGGAAGTAGATTAGAGATTGTCAGAGGCTGAGAGGAGGGAAGAATGGGGAGTTAGTGCAAAGTTTCTGTACAGGTTGATGACACTGTTCTGGAAATAGTGATGATTGCACAATATTATGATTATAATTAATGTCACGGAATTGTACATTTAAAAATGGTTAAAATGGTAAATTTTACATTATGTATATTTTACCACAGTAAAAAAGGAAAGAAAATTGGGGGCCATGAAAATCCTTTCTCCCTCTAGATTATCAGACCTTAAAAAAACATGAACATGCTGGGGCGCCCAGGTGGCTCAGTGGGTTAAAGCCTCTGCCTTCGGCTCCCTTCGGCTCAGGTCATGATCCCAGGGTCCTGGGATCAAGCCCCACGTCGGGTTCTCTGCTCTGCAGGGAGCCTGCTTTCTCCCCTCTCTCTCTGCCTGCCTCTGCCTATTTGTGATTTCTCTCTCTGTCAAATAAATAAAATCTTTAAAAAAAAAATGAACATGCATCTACTCAACAATTATTTATTGAGTAGTGATTTTTAGCTGGACTTACTTTAAAAATACCCTTTATAAACAGCCATTGTTTTCCTCTGTGGGGAATATGAATGCTTTCAGTTACAAGGTATTCACAAATTCTTCTAACCCTAGTGCTAAAGCAAGAACTTCTCACTTTGATGTTGACTCTGTACTGATTTTTTGATAATAAAGATCTATGCCCCTACCTATTTCTGGCTTCACTCTCATTTTTATTATGATTTTTACAATGGAGGAAACCATACTGATTCTATGAAGCTCATGTTCACTACAAGGAAAATACAGGTTTATATCCACTTTTTACCGTAATTCTCTCAAGATACATATTTAATTTGGTTACTCTGCTGATGTTCCAGCACCAATGACTCACTGTGCACTTATCATCTCCCTTTCCCACCCTGAGCTCCTCCCTCTGACTTCATATTAATGCCAATACCACTTCCTGTGGCCCACTAGTTTGAGAAGTCTTTGTGTTTCTGACCTCACATTTTTTATTTCCTTTACTTTTCATTCTATCACTAACATTGTTGCCCACTTAACAAATTTCATATTTTGGGCACCTGAAAAATCTTGGGCCTAATTAGTAAATTATAGCTCTGCCTATAATCCTTCTCCACTCTATTGCCGGTCTAATTTCTTAGAGATGTTATGCTCTTTCCCTCTTAGAAACTCACTAGAGTTCAGCTTTCTTAGACTGCATTCAAAATTAACCTTCATACTGTCCATCTTTCTAGGCTCTTATCCCAGTAGCCCTGAAACTTGACTACTTGTTCTTTATGCCAAAATCTGTAATTTTTTTCCTGTCTTTATTTGCTCTTGTCATTAACTTTACCCAAAATGTACATCCAACTTTTTTTTTTTTTTTTAAGATTTATTTATTTGGGGCAGGGTGGAGAGAAAGAAGGAGAGAGAGCATGTGCATGCACAAGTAGCAGTAGGGGCAGAGGGAAAGAATCTTCAGGCAGACACCCCACTTAGTGTGGAGCCTAATGCGAGGCTTGATCCAACGACCCTAAGATCAGGACCTTAACCAACTGAGCCACACAGTGCTCCTACACCCAAACTCTTATTGCATCTTCACTTTTTACCCTACCCATCACTGAAAACCTAATCCACCACCTTTATGAAAAAAAGTGCAGATGGATTTTTCTTCTATCTGCCCAGTGCTTTTAAATGACAAACTTGAATTGTCTTTATATCTTACAGTGTAGAATCAACAGACTGACTACACATGGGAAGAGAAAAATCCTGAGGGAGGATGAAAAATCAAAGAATTGAGAGATGAGTTTTGAGATGTTGGGAAAATAAGCCACTAGCCACAGCAAAAGAGGAAAAGCAATCTGGGGAAGAGAAAAGGAAATATATTGAAGACAGCAGTAAGTATATTAAAGAAATGAAATGATCTTTCCTTGGCTATTGGTTTCTGTTAGTTTTAATGGTTACCCTCTGTGTTTCGGAATATTTAAAGGTTTTTACAGTGCTAGGTAAATGAAAGAAGAAGACATTCAATTCTTACTGTTGCCTCATTTTCAGATATAAATGCTTTGAATCTCACTCTTTCCGGGAAGTTTTCTTGTTTCACTAAGTACAGATAATGAGAGTGGTCATATGTCAGTACCATTTTGGTATCTTTGGATTATAAGAAAATTATAAACATCTTGTTCATTCTCTTAGTTCTTTAAGTTTTTATTTAAATTCCAGGTAGTCAACATACAGAATAATATACTGTCTTACTTTTAAGAAAGGGTCTGCTTTAACAATTAACTTACTCACTGTTTTAATTACTTTAGTAATTGTCACTGATTCCTAAGACTCCATCATTGAACATTTAGGAATTTATTAATGCTTTTTAAAAAAAAAAATACTTATTTATTTTTGAGAGAGCTCATGTGAGAGCATGTGCAAGAAGAGCAGGGGGAGGGCTGAGGAGGAGGGAGAGGTATAAGCAGACTCCATAGTGAGCAAGGAGCCCAACATGGGCCTTGATCCCATGACCCTGAGATCACAACCCCTGCTGAAATCAATGAGAGTTGGACTGAACCACTCAGGTGCTCCCTGATTAATGCTTTCTCCAGGATCAGGTAAAAATATGGAAAGGAAGCTATTTTGCTTCTAATATTTAAGTTATTTTGAAGAGAGAACCTTTATTTTCATTAAACTGTATCCATGCCTTAAGCATAACAGTAATTTATTCCAATACAGTATAATTAGTATAAAAATATTTACTGAGTGCCTGCTGTATGCCAGATGCTTCATATACATACGTCTTTGCAATCTTCACAATGATACTGAGTCATCATATAGACATTTTATAAATGAGGAAACTGACTTTTTATGTGGCTGAGGAGCTAGCACACGGTTATGTGGATGAACAATGACAGAGCCAAATTTTTAATTCAGTGCCAGCACATATACACATTTTCCAGTATGCCATGCTATGCTAGTCAAGTTATCCAAGGTTAACAAATCTCAAGTCTCTGGAGCTTTCTGAAAATGAGAGAAGAAGCATATAGATTCTAGAACCTTTGAATCTTTAAAATTCACAGCAGAGGTCAATCCATTCTAAGTTCTCTAGCTCAGTACTCAGGTGTACATTGCCTGTGACTACATTTAGGTATCACTAGGAGGCCTAATGTAGTAAAAAAAAAAAAAAAAAGAAAGAAAGAAAGAAAGAAAAAGAAAGAAAGAAAAAAGAAAAAATCACAGAGGAACAATAAAAGTGACAGAAAAAAAGAAAGGGAGAAATACAGGGGAGGGATACTTACTTTTAAGGAGAAGGGAGACTATTATAACCAATTAGCTACCAGAGGCCCCCATTTGTTAGGCCTACTTTCATACTTAATGCATTTTGGAAAGCGTGTGTGAAGGTCTCACCGGCAGTAGTCAAATACAGGGAGTTTGTCTGCCAGAGAATTGAAGGGGGGGAAAAAAGTGATCTCTTTTTTGTTAGATCCAGTTTTCAAGGATAAAATTCCAACATTACATACACGTTCTTAATCTTTTTTGTTTTAATCTGACAATCAAATGCATACTATCCTTGCTTAAATCTAATGAGAATCAAATATGATTTTTTAAACTTTAAGTGTTTTCCACTGTTATCGAAAACCTATTAATTAGATTTATGAGAGTCATACTTCTTGCCAGGTTGAATCAGCATATTTGTTTCTGGTTTTCATATTTTTCATAAAGTGATAGGGACAAAATGCAATGATATGAAAATAATTACAAAACTCATGCACATAAATGGTGATGTTACTGGAACTGAACTATAGCCTGACAATAGTTCCCATTTGTGACAGCTTGAAATGTTTCTCAGCGGATTATGAAGGTCTGAAATCAGAGCACTGAGGGTTGTTTAGCGACGCTGGTGTATAATTTGTGAAAATGAAATTTCTGTAAGAAGATGAACACATGAAAAAACCGAAACTGCCTATGGTTACTTACCTTTTGTCTCCTGGGTTCAATCTTTCTGAGGTCATCCAGTGTTCCTTTAATTATAATTCATCGAGGACAGGGCTGTTTTTTCAAACCTAAAGGGGTCAAAAGTTCACTTTATCATTCATTTATTCATTCCTTCTTTCTGTTCTACATTCATTAATGCTTTTTCCTTAAAGTATCAACAGAGTCAATGCCTTCCTCCAGGAACTATGGAAGAACAAATGAATGAGGAGACAGTCTTCCCTCAAAGGGCCACAAACCCTGAAGTCCATGAGAATGCAACAACTTGGTTATTCAGTTTGTTCTTATCTTGCTCCCTCCTGAATCCCAGTAAATGGAACAATGGCTAGTACCCTACCAGCAGACAGTCAACAAATATTTGTTGAATGGATGAAAATATTCCAAAATAGGCCAGAGTGCTCATAGATAGAGAACAGAAGGAAAGGAGGAAGGAAGGGAGAAAAAATGGGGGAAAGGCAGGGGAGGGAAAGAAATAAAGAGAAAAAGAAAAAGAAAGGAAGAAAAAAAAGAAAGGATTTACAGCTGGGGGAAACCTTAGCAGTTTTGTAGTCTATGAGAAACCAACCAGGTTATTCCACTTAATAAAAGTGAGAGTTACGAATCATATTTTCATTTATAATTCCCAATACAGTATTTTCTCAACATTACAGCAGAACAAACAAATATGTATTAACTACTTAAGATGCATCCAGCCAGAATCAGGCTTTATAAAGGATATAGGAAAAATAAGATATTAACTATCTTTCAATCTTTGCATAGTACAGTGTTTGTACAATAAATGCTATCTATTATTATTATTAAGTAGCTTATACCAAGAATTCTGAGAATGCCTCATATTAATAAAACTATAGCTACAAATACCTTTCAAGAACTGGGAAAATAAAAGATAAAAGAATCATCAAAGAAAATTTAAAATAGCACCATAACATTATTAAATTTTACAATGCTTAATATGATATTAGTCTTGGTTCTTATAAATAAACGGCTTAGTAAACATCTTTCAATGTCATGAAGCATTTATTCTCTGAGATAAACTAAAGCTATTAAATCTTTCCTTTTTAATTCACTTACACCTTATCTCTAGAGCACTTTGGAGCCCTTAAAGTTTTTCTGCTTTGATTTTCTAACGGTGCCTTTTCCTGAGGCTGCCACCCTGTAAAAAGGCAGATTAATCAGCATATATCACTTGCTGCTCACTTTCTCTGAAGTAAGCTAAGTAGCATCCCTGAGTGAGGCAGAGTGTCGGAAAAGAATGTCCTCCATACCTGGATAGTAATGTCAGAAACGTGTAGAAACTTGTTTCAGAAAGAGTGGTGTTCTTCATTGTTTGGGGTTTTTTGTTGTTGTTGTTGTTGGTTCTTTTGTTATTTTTGTTTTTGATTTGCTTTTGGAGGAAATAATGACCAAAAAATGGTGAATCAGGATGGAAGAAACTTTTTGGTGTAAGAAAAAGCAACTGCCTGGGAGGCCGTGATTTTAGATAGTACAGTATACTAGCTACATGTGGGATGGGGTGGATTATATAGTACAGATAGTAATAACTCACATCTATTTTATGTATCTTTGCTAGCACTTACCGAAGTCTGAGTTAGAATATAGATAGATACAGTTTTTCTCTTAGTTCCCATTTTGGATTGTGAACTCCTTGAGGTTACAATGAGTGCCCGATCTGTTTGCTACCTGACATTCCTAAGCCATATCTTACATATTGTAAGGGCTGCTGCAAAACATCAAACTTTAACTAATCAGTTACCTTCAGACCTCATAACTAGACACTACAAATCATTAAATGTCACTGAAAGAAAATGATGAGGGTTTATAGTAAGAGAATAGCAGATGAGAAGGAGGAAAGATGATAGATTCAAGATGTTATTTTGGAAATAGAACTAAGAGGACTATCTGATAGACAGTGGGAATGAATCAAGAATGGCCCTAGCTAGGATTTTTATTTGAATCAGCAGGCAGACAGTAGTTCTGTTTGCTGAGATGGCAAGGACTCAGAAGAAATAGTGAGTAAGAGACCTTTACTCAATGCAAAGCACCAATTTTCTCCTTCTTTCTTGGCAACACAATTCAAATTGTAGTAAAGAGGGAAGCGGGTCCAGCTGAAATCCATTTTTGCATTCCCTTCCTTGCAGCTAGGTGTGTGCCCTTTGGCCGAAGAGATATATTTGGAAATATTGTGTGAGATTTTTGGAAAGGTTGCTTCAATCTGAGTGATGTGCCCTTTTCACCCTGTTATTTTTCTCTCGTCTTCCCTCTGGAAACCTGGGCAAGATGGGCGGCATGCCAAGATGACCGTGGATACTGAAAAGCTTTGAAAGATGGAAGCACCTTCTAAGGCACTGAATCAGAAACATAAAAAGAAACCTGATGACCAAGGAGCCTTCAGAGTAGCTCCGAATGCTGACTTTCAGATGTTTTTCATATAAAAGAGAAACAAAAGTTATATTTTTAAGTCGCTGTTTTATACACATATTTACATATGTATATATTGTATATATTATATATTATATATTATATATATATATTTCTTTTTTTCCCCCTCTTCTTTGCAGCTGAATTCAGTCCCACTGATACCAAATGGCTTGAGAAGAGAGTTGCGGAAAATCAAGAACTAGTTTTAAAATGCTAATTTGAGATGCCTATCAGACATCAAAATGAGAGTGTCAAGTAAGCAAATGAGTACAGAACTCTTATTCTAAAATGGAAACAAGGGCTGAAGAGATAAATTTGGGAAACAGTGGGCATGTTAAAGCCATGGGACTGATGAGATCATGTAGGAAGAAGATGGGGGTAGAAAAAAGGGTCCAGCACTGACCCCTGGGGCCACAGACACTGAGCTATCAGCACAAGAGAAGGAGCCAGGGAGTGAGGCTAATAAAAGGAGTCCAACAGAGTAACACAAGAATTCAGAAATTGAGGGGTGCCTGGGTAGTTCAGTGGGTTAAGCCTCTGCCTTCGGATCAGGTCATGATCTCGGGGTCCTGGGATGCCTGCATTGGGCTGTCTGCTCAGCAGGGAGCCTGCTCCCCTGCCCCCTCACTGCCTGCCTCTCTTTTTACTTGTGATCTCTCTCTGTGTCAAATAAATAAATAAAATATTAAAAAAAAAAGAATTCAGAGATTGTGGTATCCTAGCAGCAAATAAAATACACCAAGATATAGGAAGTTGCCAATTGTATTGAATAAATCCAGTAGAGAAAGAATCTGTAAGACCGACTAACACGGAAGACATTTTATCTTTGACACTAACAGTTTCAGTGGGATGAAGGAAGGGGACTGGAGCCTGCAGGGGAGATAGATAGAAGAAGTGAAGGGAAGGACTTTTGTTTCCTACATATGGAAATACAAATCTTAGAAAGCCTCTCAACAAAACACAACAAAACTTAGAAACGCTGGACAGAGCATAACAAACACCTTAAATGTACAGCTAAGCTGTAAGAAACTAAGGAGAATCCTAAAGGACAGAGAGTGAAGAGGGATGAAAAGGGACTTAGTAGCCAGACAACTGTGTGGTTGTCCTTGGATAATCTGTCAATCACTGTTAATTTTTTCTCAAACTTACTAAATAGACACAAAAAATATTTATTAAGCATTTGCAATGTATGAAAACTGTAATACAATGAATACTTACAAGTCTTTAAAGTCTTTGTGTCCCCCCTTTTTTAAAAGATTTTATTATTTATTTGAGAGAGAGAGTGAGAGAGAGCAATAGAGGGGAGAAGGTCGGTGGGAGAAGCAGACTCCCCATGGAGCTGGGAGCCCGATTTGGGACTCGATCCCGGGACTCTGAGATCATGACCTGAGCTGAAGGCAGATGCCCAACCAACTCAGCTACCCAGGCACCCTCCTTTGTGTCCCTTCTAATATTACCCTTTTCCCTCCCCACTCTGAGTTAACCCAGTCCTGAATGTTTTATTACTACCTTCACTCATCAAAGTTGTAACCCCAAACAAGTTACTGTTTATCAGTATTCATAACAAAATATAATTTATATTTAAAAGAATTCAGTTTTTACATTCTTCTATAACTTGTTTTCTTGGGCTTAATAATATTTTTCTAGTGTTTATCAATGTTGTTACATGAAGCCATAATTCAATAGCTAATGACAAATATAACACTGCCCAGCTCTGAAAAAAAGGTGGCTTTTTCAATAAATGCACAGGCCAACTGGAAAATAAAAATTTAACCCCTACTTCACCCATCTCACAGAATAAAATAAAATAGTGGATTCAAGAGCTAACTATAAAAGGCAAATAATAAGATTCTAAAAATCAATACAGGAGAGAATCTTCATAACACTGGGGTATGAATATTTTCCTAAAGCAGATGCAAAAGTCACTGGCCATAAAGAAGAAAGATTGATAAAGAGGAACATATTAGAGTTAGAAATTTTTCTTCATCAAAAGACTACTAAGCAAAAAAAAAAAAAAAAGCAAAAAAACAATTTTTTGCAACATATATATTCAACAAAGTGTTTGTAATGATGAGTATTCAAAGAATTTTTATGTATCAGTAAGAGTTTGGCTACCCAATAGAAAAATCAGTAGTAAGTCTGATTAAGAACTATAAGAGAGTGTAACTAAATGGCCAGACATTATAACTGAAGGTCTTGACCTCCTTATTCATGAGGGAAATGCAAATTGAAACCTCATGAGTTACATAACAGAATGACTACAATTTCAGATGACAATGTCATGTGCTGGAGAAGACATGCAGCAATAAGAACTGTTAGGCTGGTGGGATAATAAATTAATGCAGAAAATTTGGAATGCTCATTGGCAGTTTGTATTAAAGTTAAGCATGCATTTATCCTAATATGTGGCATTTCTATTCTTAGACACACACACATAGCAAAATATGTTTATGAAGAGGCATGTCCAAGAATGTTCAGAGCAGCATTACTCGCATAACTCTAAACTCAAAATATCCATGAACAATGAAATGGATAGATAATTGATATATCCCAATAGCCAATACTTCACAATAATGGAAACTTGTGAAATGTCACAAAATGAATGACTTTCACAAATATAATGTTGAAAAAAAGACACAAAAAAAATCAAAAGAGAAGTTACCTTTGGGAAGAAGGCAAAGCTAATGATTGGAAGAAACCCCATGTCCAGGTGCTGGTCATGTTTTATGTTTTGATCCGAGTGCTATTTACGTGGGTTGTCTTACTCATTTCTGAAATTGCAACAACTTAACATAGGATCCAATTTTACAGGTGTTCATTAAATAAGTCTGTTGAATTAGTTTTGCTGAATTTAAGGTAAGAAGGAAAAGCCTCATCAATGAGATCATAGCTGTGTTATTGGTTGCACTATGTTAGCACTCCATAATATTTCCCCTCTACTGAAACCAAGAAACTCAAAGTGGTTAGACTGTGCTTCACATATCTTTCTTAAAGCAAAAAGATGTTTGTCAACCATTTAAATTAATAAACTTAAATTTCTGGGAATTTTCTTATTCAGATTCTTTTTTTCCCCCTGACAATTCCAGATAAATTAGGTAGTAGAAGTGCAATTATGTACACTTGGCCACTAAATTGATTTCTACAAAGGATAAACAAGAAATAAATAATTTTCACTTAATTTTAGGGATGCAGTGTTATAGTTAACTCTGGAAGTTTTAGAAGATACCAGGATAAAAAAATAGGAAAGCTTAAAAATGTCCCTAATAAGTCCTTTCCTATAATTAAGTTTCAGGTTTTCTACTTGCAGGTAAAGAGTGGATTCCCTTATATAGTATAAGGTTGAGGAAGAAAGAAATCACATGAATGTTCGGTTATACTTTGGTGTAGACTCAGATTGTAATACTACTCTATAGACATTCAAATATCTAAAGATAAATGCCCGAGATTTGTTAATAGATAAATGCCCGAGAATTAAAAAAAGACAAACAACAACAACAACCAAAAAACCAACAACCGCTAATGCTGCATAGCTCCTGACCATTCTTCCAGCTCTAGGCAGCCAACTGGAGGTGCTCCTATTTAGAGGAACCAGAGGAGAGAGTGTAAATGATGTACTTCAGTGCAGAAATCAAACTCATTTAAAATTAACTCAATGCACGTGTCTAATCAATGGGTAACCTATGTGGTCATTTATTATCATTAGTATTACTACAGAATGCACACTGTAGGAGGCAGCTAAGCCTCATAGCTCAGGCTGCATTTTGTAGAGACAGAGTCTGAATTCTGCCATGGGGTGCCAAGATTAAGCATTATTTCTTGGTGTGTCTGTGAGGGTATTTCTGGGTGAGAGTAGCATTGGAATTGGTGGACTCAGAGAAGTAGACTGTCCTTCCCAACGTGTGTGGGCCTCATCCAATCCACTGAGGGCCTGAACAGAAAGAAAAGCAGAAGCAAGATTTGTCCCCTTTTTTTCTTGCCTCAGTGCTTTAACTGAGACATGACATCTCATCTTTTCCTCTCCTCAGACTGGAATTTACACCACCAGTTTCCCTATATCTCACCGTCTTCGGACTCCAACTGAATCACACCACTGATTTCCCTGGGTCTCTAGCTTGCAGATAGCAAATCATAGGACTTCTCTGCCTCCATAATCACACGATCCAATTTCTCAAAATACACATGAAATAGAATCAGAACATACTCTGAAACAGAATCAGAAAGCATATACCTGGAAGACCCTAATACGGGGTTAATGAATTAATACATGTAAAAAATGTGCTTAGTATTTACCATTAAGAAGGTCTTGAATAAATACTACTACCATTCTAATCTTTGTTACTATTACTGTGTAACCTAGAGAGTAGGACCAGCTCAAGGACTTATGAGCATTGCTCTCAGAAAGGACACACAAGTCATAACTACATTGATTCAAGAAATCAAAACCTATCCTGGAAACCAGGGCTGCTGTGGGGGTTGAGTGTGAAAGAATCAGTATCCAAAAAGGCTCTGTCCATTACTTCCTGGTCTTTAAGGTAAATATTCTACTGGTATGGAAGCAGTTTCAACTTCTTTCTTGTGCACCATGAGTAGAAAAAGAAATGAGAAACCTCAGTGAGAAGTTTCTAGCCAATATCCATGTGAAAGGAATCAAACGAACTGTGAGGCTGGCGGAAACACCTTGAGGTCAGGTGGCGTGAGAGCTGCACAGATGAGGATGAGTGGGCACGGGGCACAGGTGAGGCCAGTGGAGAGAAAAGTGGGCCACACATTCAAAGACTGACATTCCTCTGACAACTTTAACAAGTTTTAACATTTCGTCAAACTTACACCATCTTCTCTGCATACCCTCCCTTCCCCCCACCAGGCGATGACAGATGCTTCGAGTCTTCTATTGGTAGCTATGGGGTTAAGATACAACCTCAGCATCTGCTTGAATTCCTGACTCCCCAACTTTGCCAAAGACATCAGGTCAAAGACTTGTGGTAAGACAAAACAAAACAAAACAAAAACAAACAAAAATCGCCTCATCAGGAGGGAACTGCAAATTGTCTAGACTTAATGAACTTTGACTTTCACTAAGGGTAGTGGCAAACAGTAGGAATTGGGCAATCTGGTTTCCAGCACTAGGGACACGATACTCTCCTCAGTTATGTATTACTGAAAGGACTTGCAACTAGTGGAGGATGAAGGGCAGGTTTGAGGGTAGAAGTCCTGGCTCTGGCCCAGCAGCTGTTAGAGGTCTCCTTTTTGGCTCAAAATGTCAGAACATCTTGGGAATATTTAAAAGGAAACACTTTTTTTAAAAAAATACAGATTCAAACAAATAACCTTATTATTATAGAGTGGTGAACTCTTCTTTGGCAGTGTCCCTTCCCCCTCCTTCCTACTCCCCATATACTCCAGGTTCTTTTGTATGCATTTATCTCTACTGCAGTTTTAAGCAGAGTGTGAGGGTGTGTATCTCCAGTTCTTTTGCTGGGGGTGATAGAGAGGGATGGCATGGGGTAAAAATAATGTGCTTTTCTCTCATAAAAATTGTAAATTATCTCAAGTTTCTAAGCTTTTTGCCCCCTTTTCTATTTGTTTTGACATGGAACTTGTTCTGTAAAATGCATCAGCTGAGGTGAGACTGTCAAAATATATGGATTATTGCCAAAGAGCCTTGAAAAAACAACTATGTGTTCATCAAATGAACACATCTATCAAATCATTGAGCAAATATTTTTAAAATGAATAGTGAGATGTGTGTTTTATATAACACTTATAACAAAACAGCAACAAAACACCCAAAATGTAATACATACAAAGCACCGTGATTAGCATGTAGACATGAAGATACACAAAGACCCATACCCGATAGATATGCAGTAATGGAGCAGAAGTAATGGCAAAAAAGAGATCTTTTCATTCCTGCTACCGTAAAGCTGTGAATTTGGGCCATTTGCTTAATCCCTCTGGATGGGCCTCAATATCTACTTTCATACAACATAAGGTTGAACTGACACACTTCTGTGGCTATTTCTACTCTTATAATCAGTCTGCAAGTACAGAGGAAAGAGTTTGCTGCAGGCCAAGTTTTGGAGGGAAGGCTTCGTGGACGAGGGAAGACTTCAGCTGGATAATAAAAACAGGATAGGAATTGAATTGCAGTAAAGACTAAATAGTTTTAATTGGTAATCACGGCAGTGTGATTGTGGATGATAAAGTCCAGGTTCAATAACACGGGGGTGGGGGTGTGTGTGTGGAAGTTTTGCTGAGAGAACGCACAAGAAAAGTTTTGAGGAAATAAGCTGCAGTTTGTCTCTGATTCATCCACTCCCCACTTTTCTGGGGAAAAAAAATCTCAAACTAAGAAACATACAGTGCTCTATGAACGGACTGATTCTGGCAATGGTATTAATTGCTTGCTTTTGTAATTTTCTAATTGCATGACTTATTTAATAGAATATGAAACTGAAAAAAATCACTAACATTTTCCATTTTGGATCAATTTCATACAATAAATGTTATTTCTGTATTAATAAAACCCCTTAAGCACTGGATGATAGTAAATGTCAAACAAAAAATAATTTTGTGATATAGAATTGGTCTTTCAGTCAGCAAATATTGATTTGGCAACTACTATGTGCTAGGCTCTGTGGTACGGGCTGGGGCAGATATAAATAATAAATGTTCTCTGAGTGTAATAACAAATGCTGGTTTTGGAAACAAGAATGACTCAATTATATAATACAAATACATCTTTCTAATAACTGAAGAGTGCTGCAATATTTTACTTTATCCCAAAGAAACCTGAAAAATATTTTTACATCATCACTGAATCTTTCTTGATATAATTGTTAATTTCATCCAATAAATACATTTTTATAATTGTCAATCAGAATAAATAATATTATAACTAGTTTATAGAGGTGATCAAAGTTGTCATAACTATTTCAAAATATTCATTGATTGGAAGGAAAGGAATTAAAAACTTTGATGACTCAAATATGTCAATTAGCTACTGTTTCCTCCTTTACAAAATAAGAAAAGTAACAGAATTCTGACATTACTTTTTGTGAGAAAATATACATCATACACAAACCAATGCCATCAAATTTCAGAGTGTTTGGATTTTCCTTGTAAAAATAAAAATGACAGTGGCAGGCACACACAATGTTAACTGTGATAATTTCTTCTTAGAGCAGAATGTATTAAAGGTGTTAGTTCTAACCAAGATAAGGTACTTTGACTTGTTCCTACATCACTTTCCTCCCACACTTCTTTAGGGACTGCAGCTGTAATTCATTTCTCTGAATTAACAAAAAGTCCATCAGTTTTCTCCTGCAGGTAATTAAGTGTTCAAGTTCTTATTATTCAACCCAAGTGTTTAATATCAGCATCAGTAATGCTGGTTACTTGTGTGTGTGTTGGGAGAGGGAAGTGGATGGGATGGGAAGATGGGAGAGAAGGGTGACTTGCCTTTTGTGGGACAGAGATGGTGAGAAGCGCATAATTTGCAGACCCTTAACCTAACAACAATAACAACTCTTTTTGGTGTTTGAAGCACATAATTTGTAACCTCTTAACCTAACAACAGCAACAGTCACAGTAACCTTAACTGGAAAGAATTTGTTCAATTTCAATGGGATTTTTGGAGTGCAAGTATGTAGGAGCTGCAACATGCGGCAAACATTGCTGGTTATGTATATGTAAATTACACAAGATACTTAAATTGTAAAATATTTAGCTTGCGCATTTTAAAATTTCTGGTTATCCTGTGTTTTAAATATTTATTCACCACATTTATAACATGAGCCAACTTTCCCTATGCCAAATTTCTCAAGGCTTGAACAAAGGTTATACATTGCGTTGCATACTTAACTGCTCTCTGGACGCAGACTCCGGCTGGAGTGGAGTAGTGGTGCTGAGGGGACCGGCTAGGTAGGGACTCCTGCCAGCCCGGAGTGGGGGGTGGGGCTGGATCAGGCTCCTGGGACCAGGACCCGCGGGGCTTCCTGTGGCCATGACAACAAGGTGATTGATGTCACCTCTCCGGACCGGTGCGACTGCTCTGTCAGACCCCCTTCTGCAAGGGCGTGGGAGCCACCCAGGACTTAGTGCAGGTGACTCCATGGGACGGCCTGCCCCTCTCAACCATCATCCGGGTTGAGGCCACGCCAAGAGATGATCCGCTCTCCCGGATCTGCCATGAAATAGCAAATTAGAGGACCTCGCTGTCTCCCTGCTTTGGGACCCAGCACGAGGGCTGCCTGAGGAGGTGGCTTTCCCAGCTTCTGTGAGTTGTCCCACACGGAGTCTGCAGGAGAAAAACAGCCCAAGCCAGCACAAGCCGGAGTTAGAAAGTCGCGGCCTCGTTGCGGAGCGGGCTGCGTGCTGCGTGCACCACGTGGTACTTCCTGTTCCGCACGCCGCTGGCTCTATTTTTTGCCTGGCCACGCCTGCGCGGGGGCCCAGAACGGCCTGCGACTCCACGGCAGGCTGGAGGCCGAAGGCTTCTGACTTTCACCATCTCCTTCTTTCCCGTCTTCCTATTTTGGGTGCTGATCTCCGCCCGTTGCCATTGCTAGCTGCGCTTTGAGTAGAGGAGAACCGGCCCGAGAGCGTGTTATAGAGCCAGGACTTGGGTACTCCTCCGAGAGCACTGCGAGCTCGCAACGGGTCCCCGGACTCCTGAAGAAGGTGACAGAAGGGTCACCCTCCGGAGGGCCAGACTGTCAGGAGCAGAGACAGCTGGCGAGGCCCGACCTCTGACCCCTCCTGCGCGGCCAGAACGCTTCTCAGGCCAAAAGACGCCAAACGGAGCCTCTTCTGTGATCCCTGGGGAAGGTATTTTCAGATTTCTCGGCACCCGGTTGTATAAAAGAAGGGAAGATAGACGTAGGCCTGAGCTTGTTTGGACGTCCACGCGGCCCCTTTCGGTGGCTGCAGCCACAGGTGAGTTGAGGGTACCCATTGCACGGGGAGGTTCTCCAAGCTGCTCCTGCTTCTCTGCACTGGCAGCCTTGCTTCCCGGACACCGTGGACTCAGTAAAGCAGCGCTACATTTCAAAAACCCACTCGGAATGTAAAAAAGAAGTCCCTGCTGCCCCTCCACTGCAAATAGTGGTCAAGAGTGTCCGTACGTCACTCAGTATGATTTTAGATGTGATAATTCACAAAGAAAATCAACGTTTCCCAAGTGTTTTCTATTTAAAAAGAAATTCTCTTTCAGTAATATTTTATTATTTTTTAAAATTAATTAATTTATTTATTTATTTTTATAAACATATATTTTTATCCCCAGGGGTACAGGTCTGTGAATCGCCAGTTTTACACACTTCACAGCACTCACCATAGCACATACCCTCCCCAATGTCCATAATCCCACCCCCCCTCCCAACTCCCCTCCCCCCATCAACCCTCAGTTTGTTTTGTGAGA
>NW_019154126.1:5253063-5371416 GCF_002288905.1 Enhydra lutris kenyoni
AATCATGGGGACAAAGCCATGAGTTCCATGCTTTGCTTTCTCCTCCTCTGGAATTCTGCTGCTCTCCTTGGTATTGAAACTACACTCCTTGTTAGGTGAACTTGGTCCTGGCTGGGTTTCTTGTTGATCTTCTGGGGGAGGGGCCTGTTGTAGTGATTCTCAAGTGTCTTTGCCCCAGGCAGAGTTGCACCGCCCTTACCCAGGCCGGGCTGAGTAATCCGCTCGGGTTTGCTTTCAGGAGCTTTTGTTCCCTGAGCGCTTTCTGTAGAGTTCCAGAGGGGGGAATGAAGATGGCGGCCTCCTGGTTTCCGGCCCGGAGGAGCCGAGAGCCCGGGGCCCCACTCCTCAGTGTGCCTTCAGAGAACAGCGCCCAATTACTCCCGTCACCCTGGCCTCCAGCCGCACTCCTAGCTGACCGAGGCTGCGACCGGTTCAAGGTAACCCCGAGCTTAGAGCTTACTCCTCGGCTCTGTCTCTGTAGCCGGCTTCCCCGTTCTAATACCTGTAAGCTCTGTGACACTCAGACACCCCCGATCCTTCTGTGACCCTGCGGGACCTGAGGCCACACTGACCCTGTGCGGGCTTCACCCCAGTTAAGCCTCTGGAGCAATGTCCCTCAGCGGAACAGACTTTTAAAAGTCCTGATTTTGTGCTCCGTTGCTCCGCCACTTGCCGGGAGCCGGCCCCTCCCCCCACGGTCTATCTTCCCGTCGCTTTGGATTCACTTCTCCGCCAGTCCTACCTTTCAGAAAGTGGTTGATTTTCTGTTTCTAGAGTTGTTGTTCTTCTTCTCTTCGATCTCTCGTTGGATTTGTAGGTGTTTGCAATCTTTAGACAAGCTATCTAGCTGATCTTCCGCTACCTGAAGTAGTCTCAGCCTGCTACTTCTCTGCCATCTTGACTCCTCCCACCTTTCAGTAATATTTTAAAGAAGGGAGGAATCCTTATCTTCTGGTTACATATTTTTCTAGTGAAGGCAACATTTTAGGAACTTTTGCCATTCCTGTGTTCAAAGGAAAGTGCTAGATAAAAAGCCCTGGGTTATTGTGGCTGCTATACTGCCTTACATCTCTAGAGTCTTCCTTATGAAACTAGATACTTCACATTTATAGGATTGTAGTACTGTCCTTGGTTTATGAATAGAGAAACCAAGGCTGAAGACTAAGGGACTCCATGGTCATGGGATCACAGGAAGGAAAAAAATTCTCAACGTACACCCTCTCTCAGTCATTCTGCTGATGACATCTAACTGTAGGAGAGAGAGAATGCCTTATGCAAATATGATAATGAGTTTATCTATAAAGGGTTAATCAGTGATCTTAAGAGATTTTCTGACTAGGGGCATTCTGTGTGGCACAGTGGGTTAGCATCTGACTCTGGATCTCAGCTCAGGTCAGGATCTCTGGTATTGTAAGATCGAGCCCCAACAGGGGGCTTTGTGCTGGTCATGGTGCCTGCTTAACATTCTCTCTCTACCTTTCCGTCTGCCTCTGACCCCACTTAAAAAAAAAAAAAAGTTTTGTTGTTTTTTTTTTTTTTTCCTGACTCAAACACACATTTTCCCAGACTCTCTTTTCCAGCCAAATCCTGTGGCTGGCGGGCATTAGCCCTAGTCATTACTTTTTATCAGGTACCACAGGAACAGTGTTTGGAGACTAAGCGTTTTCCAAGAGTCTAGGAAAATTTTGGAGAAAGGGGACAATGTATTTTGTTAAATATATGAAAAAAAATCACAGAATTTAATTAATATTTGATTCATGGTTTACAAAATGTAGCATTACAGTATCTTGGTAAGTGCAGTCCAACTCTTACGATTATGTGTAAATTAAAAAGCACACTTTAATATCTGATATGGGCACATTTTAAACGTGTTTGATGTTACATTAAGGATTTCAGAGAACATCCAGAGCTTATGAAGGACCTCCTTCCCAGGCCTACCTGGAGACAACTATTCATCTGTCAAATGCCATCTCAAGTGCCACTTCCTCTGAGAGACTGCTTATTATTCTGCATTTCTGCTTCTTCCAGGCTAAAGAGGTAAGCACTTGTTTCTCTGTGTCCTGATGATAATTTGTTCAGATCACTATTGTAATAGTTTATTATAGTTTTCAATTGTTTGTTGGTTGGTATGCTTTGACATACTGCCTGGATTCTTAGGTTATCAAGGGCAGGGACCACCTCCTACTACTCATCTCTGTGTTCCTAGCATTGAGAACAGTGTTGATAATATGATAGGAGCCCCATAACTGTTTAATGATTTAAATTCTTTTTTCCATGCAGATACCAGAGCATTTGAAATTCTACCAGTACAGTTATACTTTGAGAGGGGGTCCACATATATTTTTGCAAAATACACATAATCTTACTTATATTGGATTGTTTTCCCTGGATCGCTATGAATCTGTAATAGTTTTTTCCAGGACCGGGTAGACAAAGAATGTTAGAATTATTTTTGATCATTTAACTTTCTTCAAAGGATGACAAGTAGTCTGAAACTTCCTTGAAGTGCCTCGCTCTGCCGTTCTCTTATTCTGTTTCCTCTTTCCATCTTTTTTTCCCTTTATTTTAGACCTATCAGTAAAGGTTTTACTTAGAATCAATTCTCTTGAGGGCTTTTTCTACCTAAGAACTCTGAAGATTCAAGATTTTCTTTCATATAAACCTTTTTGTAAATTACTCATTCTTCCAGGCTGTTTATTTTCTATATAAGTGGAGAGAAAAATGCAAGAGACAGAACATGCTTATCCTCTTAATATTTTTGCACTTACCCACTCCTGATTAATTACAATGATATGCTGCAGATGTCCAGCATAAACTGCATCATTTAATGTGTAATTACACTTTTTAGATGAATTCCACATCTTATTGCTGTTATTTTCCATGGACTGGAGCAGTTATGTGCCTGAGCAGAATTAAGTTTCCATCATCCTGTGTCCTAGGATATTATCTCATGGAAGATGAAGAGTGAAATACAAACTAGCTTAAGGAGAAATTTTTCTTATGATAGAAAAAGTGGCACTTTGGGAATGTTTTGAGGTTCCTAAAACTGCCAAATACCACTATTAACTCATGTGAAAAAATAAACTCCATTTTACAGATGGTGAAACTGTGCACATGACTGAGTAATACTTCCACTAGAGGAAGGTTTTTCAAGAAATACTATATCATGGACTTGGTAACAAAATACTGTTATTATGCTTCAACTTTCTTTATAGAAGAATACTTATCTTTTATTTATTTATTTTTCAAGATTTTATTTATTTGTCAGAGAGAGAGTGAGAGCACACAAAAACAGGGGGAGCAGCAGGCAGAGGGAGAAGCAGGCTCCCTGCTGAACAAGTTGCTCATGGGGGACTGGATCTCAGGACCCTGGGATCATGACCTGAGCTGGAGGCAAACACTTAACCAACTGAGCCACCCAGGTGTCCCAAGAGAATACTTACCCTTTAAGCCCAAGAAAAATTTTAGTGTTCAAGTGGTAAAAGGGTTAAAAAAAAATGTAAGGCTTAATTTTTTGGGCTTCATTTTAAACTTTATTTTTCAAATTGGCATAGAACTAATAAGATGGATGTGCCATTTTTTTTCCTGAGGGTAACTGTTATTCAAGACAACACTGATCACATCTGGCTCAGTTTTTTAGAAATAACAGTAATCTTTTAAAATTGGTTGATTTAATGTTACAACAGTATCGCAGTTTTAATATCAGCTCAAAAGAGTCAGTACAGTCCCAGCTATATCCAAATTATTTAATTGAATTGTATACTCAAAACTTTAATTATAGGTTTTGGACATTTGTCTCCTTCTTGGAAATGTTTTTCTAATGGGAGTGATAAACCACTAAGTGCTTTCGAAGTCAAAAAGTTGTATATCAGAGCTCCTTCCAAATGCAGTATTTCGTAGGGCTATTTTATTGAAGTCTGAGGTAAATTCCAGAAAGAAGGATGAATGTTAAGATTTGATAGGGCAGAGCTGTAGGCTGAGAGTCAGAAGCTAGATATGCAAGATCAGTTCCATAACAATACATATTTTGTGACTGACCGTGGACAGACAAGTCATAAGCCTTATAATATCTGCTTCAAAGAATGACTGTGAATTTGATCAGATGATGTGTGAGAGGGCACTTTGAAAAGTACAAACAAATCTGAAACTCTGTTTGGATATTTTCCTGCTCTGCTACCCCAAGGTCTCAAGTTTGACCTAAGATTGAAATATTTTGTTAACCCACAAAAACATATTTTGAAGCACATTTTTAGACTCAAATACATTGTATAATATACAATACACAGACTCAGATACAAATGTATTAACCTCAAATACATTATATATTCTCTCTGGATTATTGAATTCATTTCTAATCCAAATGACTTCAAAAATAGATAGCAACATAGCTGTCATTTATTGAGGTGACTTGCCTCCTAATATTTAATCACCCACTAAAACTCTGAGGTACTATAACTACCTGCATTCTTATTTATTTTTATTCAAGTATAATTAACATTAGTGTTACATTAGTTTCAAGTATACAATATGATTCAATAATTCTATACATTTCTCAGTGCTCATCAACATAAGTATACTTTTTTTTTTTAAGATTTTGTTTATTAATTTGTCAGAGGGAAAGAGAACACACAAGCAGGGGGAGTGGCAGGAAGAGGGAGAAGCAGGCTCCCTGCTGAGCAAGGAGCCTGATGCAGGGCTCCATCCTAGGATCTCGGAATCATGACTCTTGTGGAAGGTAGATGCACAATTGACCGAGCCACCCAGGTGTCCCATAAGTGTACTCTTAATCCCCTTTGTATATTTCACCCCCAACACCCACTCACCTCCCCCCTCAAAACCACCAGTTCTGTATTTAGGAGTCTGCTGTTTTGTCTTTTTTGTTTTGTTTTGTTAAATTCCATATATGAGTGAAATCATATGGCATTTGTCTTTCTGATTGACTGATTTACTTAGAATTCTACCATCCATGTTATTGCAAATGGCAAAATTTCATTCCTTTTTATGGCTGAGTAATATTCTGGAAGTAAGTAATGCTGAGTAATATGGAAACAATCCAAGTGCCCATCCATAAAGAAAATGTGACGTGGTGTATACACACACACACACACACACACACACGTACACACATGTCACATTTTCTTTATGGATGGACACTTGAATTGCTTGCATAATTTGACTATTGTAAATAATCCTGTAGTAAACATAGGGGTACATATACCATTTCAAATTAGTGTTTTCGTATTCTCAGGGTAAATACCCAATAGTGGAATTACTGGATCCTATGGCCATTCTTTTGTTAAATTTTTGAGGAACCTCCGTGCTATTTTCCCTAGTGGCTACATTTCTACCAATAATACACTAGGGTTCCCTTTTCTACCATCCTGTCCAACGTTTGTTATTTGTTGTGTTTTTTATTTTAGCCATCTGACAGGTATAAAGTGATACCTCATTGTGTTAATATGTATTTCACTAATGATTGGTAAGGTTGAACATCTTTTCCTGTGTCTATTGGCTATTTGCATGTCTTTGAAAAAAATGTCATGACTCGACATTAAGGACCTGAATGATCAGGTCCTCTGCCCATTTTTTAACAAGATTGTTTTTTGAGTGTTGAGTTATGTAAACTCTTAATATGTTTTGGATATTAACCCCTTGTCAGATATATCACTTATAAATATCTTCTCCCATTCAGTAAACTGCCTCTTTTGTTGATGGTTTCCTTTGCTATGCAAAAGCTTTTTCTTTTGGTATAATACCAATAGTTTGATTTTGGTTTTGTTTTCTTTGCTAGAGGAGACATATCTAGTAAAAATGTTTCTGTGGCCAATTATCGGCATTTTTAAGAAGAAATTAGAATGATTTCTCAGGAAAAACAGGTTGTAAATTTTCTTGTGATATAAGCTGGTGTGAGTTTTATCTTCAGTCCCTGTAGATAATGTCCCTGAAGATAATGACCTGCTGATCATTTTTATTTTATTTTATTTTAGAGCAGCCGAGAGAGAGGGGGAGGGACAATGAGAGAGGGAGAGAAAGAATTTTAAGCAGGTTCCATGCCCACTGCCGAGCCCTATGGTGGGCTCTGTCTCACAACCAAGAGATCATGACCTGAGCTGAAACCAAGAGTTGGATGCTTAACTGACTGAGCCACCTAGGCACCCTACCTGCTGTTTATTAGAACCTTCATTGGGATGTCAGGGTTATTCAAATTTAAGATGTTTAAATCTAGACTCATTATTTTTCTTCCTAGATTGGTTTCTTTGTCTTGCATCATGATTTTAATTAAGTAGATTTTATTCTACTTATGTTCTCAAGCCTAAAACCTAGTATCATTTTACATTTCTCCTTTTCCCTATCCCACTGCAGTTTACTGGTAAAGAAATTGCCAATTATAGGGGCACCTGGGTGGCTCAGTTGGTTAAGTGTCTGCCTTCAGCTCAGGTCATAACTCCGGCATCCTGGGATCAAGCCCCACTTTAGCCTCTCTACTCTGCAGAGCCTGCTTCTCCCTCCGCTCCCAACCCCACTCCTGTTCTCTCTCTCACATACTCTCTCTGTCTCTTAAATAAGTAAAAATCTTTAAAAAAAATTGTCAATCATATAATAAAATTGGGCCTCAAAAATCTGTCCCCATGACCATATTTTTAGTCACATAGCCAAATAACTGTTTGTCCATGTAGTAGCCTTTACCTTGGTATCACTACCACCAGCTATTCCTTATCCAAGACCACCTATCACATTGAAATCACTTATTTTCTAAAAATAATAACTAAAAAATGAGTAGCCGTGCTACTTCTGTGCTAAAATAGCCACCATGGCTTTTCTGGCCCATATGCTAGAATCCAAACTCCTTATCAAGACACAGTGTCCTTTATTCATTTGCCTTGACATACATTTCTGGTCTTATTTCCTACCTCCATATCTTGTATCTGTCTCACACTCATTAAATTAGAAATTATTCGGTGCTTCTGTATTTCTATATTTTTCTTCTGGCTTTTATCTCACTAGACATTCCCAATATTTCTTGCCTTAAAAAGTCTCATTCATTCTTCAGACTTAGCTTATGGTATCTCTTTATTGAGTCCTTCCCTTCCTTCCTCCCTCTTTCTTTCTTTCTTTCTTTCTTTCTTTCTTTCTTTCTTTCTTTTGATTCTAAAAACTGTTTTTCTTTATTGTTATCTTACAGTGTACCATGAACACTTCTTCCATGCACATGGATGAAATTCCCTAGTGAAAGATAGAGAACACTGTTGCTGGATCCAAAGGCTTCTGGCAGCAAGAGTGACCCCTACAGCAAAGTATCAGGTTAAGATTAAAGCACGTAGCCTGGCAAATGCCTGCCAGGAAAAACAGGGTCAGGAATATTCCCTTTAGAGAAATTAGAATTGAAGGCCCAAGTCATTATAGGTATGGGATATCATGTAAGCCCCTTTGGCCCCGACCTCCGCCCCTCATTCCTCGCCCCTGACACCTTGTTGCCTCTTGGGGTGAAGGATTTCATACATCTCTCTTCATCCAATGAAAACCACCCATTTTCTATTTTTTCTTAGTTCTTCCTTAGCCCTTGCCATGTCTCCACATTCTGTTGTCATCTCCACACTGCCCAAGTTCCTTTCCTGTAAGAAACCCCTGGTAGTCCTTGGGGGGATCCTCTGTCCCCCTCTCCGTTTTTCTTTTTGTTTTCCTGGGTATATAATCTTTAGGTGGGCATTTAGTGGCAGCCTGCAGCTCACTCTCAGCCTTTGCCAGGGATTCTAGCTTGCCCGCACTGTGTGGTTTTCCCTCATTTTCGGACTTGCCCTGCTTTCTTGTTTTCCTCTATCTTCTGGTTGTTCATCTTCTGACTGTCCTTCATTCTGGAGCTTTCCTTTAGCCCTGGCTTCCCCTCCAGTTCCAGCTTTTCTTCCTCATCTGATTTTCCTTCATCTTCAGGCTCTACTTCATCTTTTGGCTTTCCCTGGATCTTGAGCTTTACCTTCACTTTCTGTAGAGTTTTTTCATGTTGAGATTTCCCCTTCTTTTCTTATCTTGTAGGGATTCTGGACAGGTTCTTCCTCCTTTTCTATCCTTGGAGAGTGCTAGGGACAGACACACTGACCTGTGGGGACCAGGGCAGGCCTGTCCCTTCTCAGGCTCACCAAAGCCCATTCACCACTTGCCTGTGGCCTGGTCAGTTCATGAACCTGGTTTTCCTTGGGCAATGGGAGTAGACCGTGCAGGGATTGGGACCACAGGGTGGGTGACCGGGCTGTTGAGTCTTTGGTTTTCTGTCTATACATGTTTCTTCTAGTAGACTAATATCTTTTGAAAGATAAGACTCAAGATTTACTCCCTGATAACTGCAGCATAGGCCATCATATATAGAAATGTTTGCCAAATAAATAATTGAATTAATGATGTATTTCTGAATACACTAGAAATTCATAGGACATTCAGAAACATAGCTTATTTTAATAAAGTCTGGGCATATTTGTACACTCAGTAATGTTATTTAGATTAGATATAGGAAGCTTAGGACAATTTTGTTGTTTTTCTCTCATACTGCCTCTCAATCTGCATACATTGTAGTTTTACCATCTACAAAGTAGGAGAGTAAAACAAATGCTACTTACTATAAAAAAAAAAAACAAATTACAACTTAGGATGTAGAAAGTAACCCCCAACCTAACAATGTAAAAAATCTAGACAACCTACAAAATCATGATTTGGGGGGAATCTGTTAGAAAGCTGGGGATATAAGTTAAAGCAAGTTCACTCAGTTCCTTAGTCGTCTCTCAGAGGAGAAAGAGGACAAAACAATGGTTCTGTCTTGACAGAGTGAAGGTGATAGAGGTGACTACCATAGAAGTAGGTAAAAGGAAATCCAGTGAAAAACTTCCAAATGCTGGCATAAGGAGCGATGCTGCCTGTTTCCCAGTAAAACTGGTGAAAACTGTATTTAAAACAAACAAAAACATTTAAAATCTCTGTAAATGGTCCTAAGGGCAAATAGCAAGCATATATGCTTGAAGAAACATCTATTCAAGAAAATTCAGTAATAGAAGTGAGAGTCTGTAATATTTGAACCAATATTCTCCTCTTGCTGCTTGCTGCCAGCCCAGTGAGACAGATACTAGATTCTACACTAGCGCCTTCAAGAACATCAGGCACTCTTCTCTTAGCTCCCAGAGGGAGTCAAGCATCAGTGTTTCTTATTTCATCCCTCATCTACCTACTACTGAGGTTAAGTCCTGGATGAATGCAGTCGAGAAGTAGAGGGGTCCCTTCTTCTACTCAACCCTGACTCATGGAGCAGAGACTCTGGCTTGGGTACAACATGCTAAAATACTGGGGCCCTGGCACCTTCTGTCCTGACTTTGGAGCTAGTGGTTTCACACTAAGGGAAGCTGAGAGGACCCTGTGCTCCTGCCCCCATGTACCAAGTGTTGGATTCCTAGAGCAAGGTGTCCCTCTAAAGACTGCCATTGTCATCACTCCTAACTCCAGAGCTTTGGCTCAGAGATTTTGTCTAGAGGGAGAAACAGGCCAAAACAAAACAAAACAAACAAAAAACCAAAATAGATTCCTACTAATTTCTTCCCAAGGAACTGATTTCATTTCCAACAGAGTGAAGAAATTCCAGCCTGAAGGCACTCTGAACAGTGGAGGTTGTGGTGAATCCATTTGGGAGGAAATTCAAGCTATAGGCTAAACTGTAGGTCAAGTAGTTTGAAAGAGAGAACTAGAGAATAAATACGTCAGGGAAGAGAAGTCCTGGCAGCAGAACAAAATGAAGGGCTTATCAGAATCTGTTGCTCCAGAGAAGTCCTATTTGATTGGATTAGTTTGTAGAACAACTTATGCCCCAGGCATTATTAAAAACAATAGATCAGCTAGCTGCTGAATGATAAAGTTTAACCTTTAGAGGTGAGTAGGGGAAATAGATGAAGAGTCCCACTAGTACCACTGTCATCTCAGCGTGACTTGGGACATACCCAAGTTGTACTACCTTGAGGAACATCATCACAGGCTGATGCTGAGGGTGGGGGAGATCAGCTTCACGAAAATATTCCAGTAAGTCACTAGATGAACAAGCAACTAATAACAACAAGCCCCATGGTAAGGGGTGAAATAATACTCAGACTTGCTATTATATATTACACAATTTCCAGTTTCGCCACCCCAAAAAGTAACAGGAGTCTAAAGAATCAGGAGTATATTGATAGAAAAGTCAATCTGTCAGGAGGGTACAGTGATTATAAACATATATGCCCTCAGAAACAGACTACTAACATACATGAAGCCAAAACAAGAGAAGTAAATAATTCAATAATAATCAGAGACTTGAATATCCCGTTTTCGATAATGGGTAGAAAATCTAGACAGAGCAGCAAATAGAAAACTTGAACCACATGATAAACCAACTAGAACAGACATTTTTAGGACACTCTACCCAACAAATGCAGAATATGCATTCTTCTCAAGTACACAAAACATTCCAGGTTATACCATATATTAGGTAATAAAAGAAATCTCAATGACTTTAAAAGGATAGAAATAATACAAAGTATGTTCTCTGATCACAATGGCATGAAATTAGAAACTTAGCTGGTTAGGGTGCCTGAGAGGCTCAGTTGGTTAAGTGGCCAACTCTTGAGACTTGATTTTGGCTCAGGCAGGATCTCAGGGTCTGGAGATCAAGCTCTATGTTGGGCTCTCTGCTCAGCAGGGAGGTTGCTTCCTCTTTCTCCCTCTCCCTCCCCTGCTCACACATCTGTACATGGTCTTTCTCTCTGTCTCTCTAATAAATCTTTAAAAAAATGAAAAAGAAACCGATAGTTGGAAAAATCGGGGAACTCATAATTATTTGGAAATTAAATACCATATTCCCACTAAATAACCAGTGGGATCAAAGAAGAAATCATAAGGGGAATAAGAAAATACTATGCAATAAATAAAAATAAAGACAGCTTACTAAAATTTATTGGATGAGACTAGTCGTAAATGCCTGTATTAAGAAAGAGAATTTGTAAATTAGTAACCTAAACTTTGACTTTTGAACACTGAAAAGAAAAATTGATTAGGCTTAGGAAATAAAGGAAATAGGGAATAGACAAGCAATAGAGAAAATAAGTTAAACCAAAAAGTGAGTTCTTTGAAAAAATTATTAAAATTCACAAAACTTATCTAGATTAACCAAGAATAAAAAGACTCAACTTACTAGAATCAGAAAGGAAAGAGGGGACTTTACTGCTGACTCTATAGAAAACAAAAAGAATTTTAGAAGTATCCTATATATACTTTAATGCCAACAAATTAGGTAATTTAATGAAATGGGAAAATTCCTAGAAATGCACAACTACCAAAACTGACTCTGGGGGAAAAAATAGACATTCTGACTTGACTTATGTAATATGTGAAGAGATTGACTAATTTTTTTTTTAAATCCACAAAAAAAGCCCAGATTCAGATGCATTCACCAAATTCTACCAAACATTTCAAGAATTATAGCCAATTATTCGTAACTCTTCTAAAAAATTAGAAGAGGAACACTTTCCAACTTACTTTGAGGCCAATATTACTATGATATCAAAATCAAAGATAACAAAAGAAAAGGAAAAGAAAACAGATCAATATCCTTTATGCATACGGACACAAAACCCTCAAAATATTAGCAAACCAAATCCAGAAACATTCAAAGAAAAAAAGAAAAAGCATTGTATACCATGACCAAATAGGATTTATCCCAGAAATGTAAAGCAGCTTTAACCTTTGAAAATCAATGAATATAATATAATACATTACATCAGTACAATAAAAAGCAAAATTTACATAGTCCTCTCAATAGATTCAGAAAAAACATTTGACAGAGTCCAGTATCTTTTGATAATAAAGACATTCAACATACTAGGAATAGAAGGGTTTACCCCCAACTTGACAAAGAGCATCTACTGAAAAAACACAACTAATGTGACATTTCATGATGAAAAACTGTGTTTTGCTTAACATCAGAAAAATGAGTTTCTCTCACACAGCTTTTATTCAACATTTTACTGGACATTTTAGGGCAGTGAGTCCAGCAAAAGAAATAGAAGCTATCCGGAAGTAAAACTATCTCTGTTTGCAGATGACATTATCTAATATATAGAAAATCCTAAATATTTCACTAAAGCAAATTAGAATAATAAATAACAAGACAAACTGAAACAATTACAACTAATACGTTTACAGGATACATCATCAGTATACAGACATCAATTGTAGTCCTATCTACTTGGAAGTAACAGTCCAAAAATGAAATAAAAAATTTATATTTACGATAGAGGAAATGACAAATTTTTTAGGAATGAATTTAGGAAGAAGTACAAAACTTGCACTCTGAAAACTACAATGCAATAGGGGAAAAACTAAAGAAGACGTAATAATTGGAAAAATTCCTTGCTCATGGATCAAAATACTAAATATTTTTATAACGACAGTACTCCTAAAAGTAATCTACAGAAGCTACATAATCTCCATAAAAATTTCAGCTTACTTATATACAGAAATTTACAGTTTGATTCTAAAATGCATATGGGATTTCAAGACACCAAGAGTAGGCAAAATAAATTTGAAAGAGAATTATAAAGTTAAGAAGACTCACACTTCTCTATTTCAAAATTAACTACAAAGCTTAAATAACCAAGGCAGTGTCATACTGCCACAAGGGTTTACATACAGACCAAGGGAATAGAATTCTGATTCCAGATACACACCTGCACATCCGTGGTCAACTGTTTTGCAATAAGAGAATGAAGACCATTCAATGGCAAACAACAATAATCTTTTTAACAAAAATGGCCGACATAACTGGATTTGTGAAAGAATGAATGTAATCTCCTTCCTCAGACCATATACAGTAACTTACACAAAATGCATCAAAGCCTAATGCTAGAGCTACACCTATGAAACTCTGAGAAGAAAACAAATAATTTGAACTTCATCAAGATTAAAATTAAAGTATATCTAATCTGTTTCATTGATCTACGTGTCTCGTTTTGTGCCAGTACTATATATACTGTTTTGATAATTACAGCTTTGTAGTATATCTTGAAAAACTTGATCAAGAATTAGAACTTCTTCTAAATTCCAGTGTAGTGTTATGTTAGTTTCAGTTGTACAAGATAGTGATTAATCAGTTCTAAGCAACGCTTAGTGCTCTTTATAAGTGTACTTTTTTTTCTTTAAGATAAGTGTACTTTAAAAAAAATTTAATTCCAGTGTAGTTAACATAACATTAATTTCAGGTGTACAATATAGTGGTTCATCAATTCTGTACATTACTCAGTGCTCATAATGTAAGTATACCCTTAATCACCTTCACCTACTTCACCAGTGGTGCCCCCCTCCACTTCCCCTCTGGTAACCATCAGTCTGTTCTTTATAGTTAATTCTTTTTTTCATTTTTCTGTATTTTGTTTCTTAAATTCCACATGTGAGTGACATCATACAGTATATGTCTTTCTCTGACAGACTTGTCACTTAGCATTATACCCTCTAGATCCATCCATGTTGTTGCAAAGAACTCAATTCTTTTTTAAGGCTTAGTAATATTTCAGTGTGTGTGTATGTGTGTGTGTGTGTGTGTGTGTGTGTGTGTATTATATATATATACACATATATATGCGTATATATATGTGTATATATATATATAAAATATATATACACCGCTTTTTCATCCATTCATTAACTGATGGATACTTGAGTTGTTTCCATAATCTGGCTGTTGTAAATAATGCTGCAGTAAAGATAGGGGTGCATACGTGCTTTCAAATTGGTGTTTTCACACCCTTTGAGTAAATACCCAGTAGTGAAATTACTGAGTTGTAGGGTAGTTCTACTTCTAAATTTTTGAGCAGTTTCCATACTGTTTTCCACAGTTGCTGCCCCACTTTGCATTCCCACCAACAGTGCACGAGGGTTCCTTTCTCACTACATCCTCACCAACACTTGTTATTTCTTGTGTTTTGATTTTAGCCATTCTGACAGGTATGAGGTAATATCTCATTGTAGTTTTATTTTTCATTCCCTGATGATTGGTGAGGTTGAACAACTTCTCCTGTGTCTATTGCCTATATGTATGTCTACCTTGGAGAAATGTCTGTTCGTGTTGTCTGCCCATTTGTTATTTGGATTATTTGTGTTTTTGGTGTTGAGTTGCATAAGTTCTTTATATAGTTTGGACACTAGCCCTCATCATATATGTCATTTGCAAATATCTTCTATTCAGTACATTGTCTTTTAGTTTTCTTGATTGTTTGCTTTGCAGAAGCTTTTTATTTTGATGTAGTCCCAATACTTTATTTTTACTTTAGTTGCCCTCGCTTTAGGAGACATTCCTAGAAAAATATTAACTATGACAGATATCAGAGACAATACTGCTTGTGTTCTCTTTTAGGATTTTTGTGGTATCAGGTCTCACGTTTAGGTCTTTAATCTGCTTTGAATTTATTTTTTTGTATGGTGCAAGAAAGTGGTCCAGTTTCAATCTTTTGCATATAGTTGTCCAGTTTTCCCAACACCAATTGTTGAAGAGACCATCTTTTCCTCATTGTATATCCTTGTCTCCTTTGTCATAGATAAATTGACCATATTATTGTGGGTTTATTTCTCAGATTTCTAATCTGTTTCATTGATCTAATTGTCTCGTTTTGTGCCAGTACTATACTGTTTTGATAACTAGAGCTTTGTAATATATCTTGAAATTTGGGATTGTGATACCTCTAGTTTTGTTCTTTTCAAGATTATTTTGGCTGTTTGGGGTTTTGTGTGGTTCCATACAAATTTTAGTATTCTTTATTTTAGTTCTGTGATTTAGTTCTTTATTTTTCTGTGAAGAATGCTATTGGTATTTTCATAGGGATTGAATTAAATCTGTAGATTGCTTTGGATAGTATGGGCAACAACATTTGTTCTCCCAATCTGTGATCATGGAAAATACTTTGTGACATTTTCAATTTCTTCAGTCTTTTATAGTTTTCATAGTACAGATCTTATACCTGCTTGGTTATGTTTAATCCCAGGTATTTTATTATTTTTGGTACAATTGTAAATAGGATTGTTTTCTTAATTTCTCTTTCTGCTACTTCATTGTTAGTGTGTAGAAATGCAACAGATTTATGTATATTCATTTTGTATCCTGTGACCTTAGTTACTGCATTCATGTATCAGTTCTAGTAATTTTTTTTTTTGTAAAGTCTTAAGGGTTTTCTATAGATAGTATTCTGTCATCAGCAGTTATTTCTTTGTTATGAATTTGGATGCTTTTTTTTTTTTTCTTGTCTGATTGCTGTGGCTGGGACTTTTCAGTACTTTCTTGAATAAAGGTGGTGTGAGTGGACATAGTGGACATCTTTTTCTTCTTCCTTCTCTTAGGGGAAATGTTCTCAGTTTTTCACCATTGAGTTTGATGTTAGCTGTGGCTTTTTCATATATGGCATTTTATTATGTTGAGTTATGTTTTCTCTAAGCCCAATTTTTGAGGGCTTTTCACTGTGAATGAAAATCAAAAACCTTTTTGCTCAAAAGAATACCACCTAGAAATTAAAAAGACAACACCCAGAATGGCAGAAAATATTTACAAATCTCGTAGATATTGCTGAACATGAAGGTGAAGCTGGAGTATTGAGAAAAAACTTTTGCACCTCAGGTCCCATTCAACGTGCAAGGTAACAGTAGCCAGTTGCTATAGGTATTTGAAATCTGTGGGAAGGAGGTTATGAGATAAGTAACAAAATCCATAGACAGCCAAACTCCTGATTAGAATTAACCGCACACACTGGCACCATGACAAAAGAAATGTTAGGCTGCTTTAGAGGCATAAATACTACTTTGCTCAGTTTCTACCATTCCATATATGATATCCAGCAATTAGTAAAACTTAATCAGATAAAGAGGAAAACCAATCAATAATTAAGAGATGAAGTAATCAAAAAGATTGGGTTTCAAAATGACCCACTTATTGAAATGATATGAAATTTTTAAAAATAATTATAATTTAACTATAATTAACTATATTTATATTAATTAATGTAACTATATTAACTATAATTAATGATAATTAAAAACTATTGAAAAACGGCATCATGTAGAAGCAGGTAGAATATTTCAACAGGCTGGAAGGAACTTTCTTAAATAGCAAATAAGAACACTGAAAATAAATAAGGGGTGTCTGGTGGCTAAGTTGGTTAGGTATCCAACTCTTGATTTTGTTTCTGGTCATAATTTCATGGTCCTGAGATGGAGCCCTGCATTGGATCTACACTCAGCAAGGAGTTTGCTTGGGGATTCTCTCTCTCCTCTCCTACTGCCTCTCCCCCTGCATGTGTGCACTCTCTCTCACAAATAAATAAGTCTTAAAAAAAAAAAAAAAAAGAACACTGAAAATAAAACATATGGCATCAGAGATGAAGAATTTCTCCAGTGGACCAAGATGGGGCAAAAATTTTAAAAAATTTGCAAGTAAATCAATAGTCATTATTGAAAAGAAACCCATGGATAAAAAAAATGGTGGTTAAAAAAAAATCACCCAACATAAAACAGCAATCAAGAACCTCTGGACAATATCAAATGGTCTAACATGCATGATATTGGAGTCTCAAAAGAAGAGAAAATGAGGGAATCAATATCAAAAGACAATGCCTTCAGATTTTTCTAAAATGTATGGAAAAAGAAAAGCCACAGATACAGGCATTCCAAAAATTCTTGGCAGGATAAATTTCCCAGAACGCTTATACATGTCATAGTCAAAAGCTAAAACTTAGTGATAAAAAAAAAATTTTTTTTTGAAAGTGAACAGAATAAAAAACTACATACAAAAGGACAAAGGAAATAATTTCATTAGACTTTTCATTAGAAAGTATATAGCCCAGAATAAAATGAAATGACATCTTTAATGAAAAATCTTTCAACATAGACTTTCTTAGTCATATCTTTAAAAATGAATGCAAAATAAAACTTTTGTGAGGTAAACAAAAGTTGGGAAGATTTATTGCCTCAGGTCTATGCTAAAAGAAATGTTTGGGGAGTTCTTTAAACAAAGGAATGTGATAACAGAAACTGAGAACTATTCAGAGTAATAGTGCAGAGGAAAGAGTAAAAATCCTGGTAAAATAGGGGGCACCTGAGTGGACTCAGTTGGGTGTCCAACTCTCGATTTTGGCCCAGTTCCTCATCTTGGTCTTGTAGGATTAAGCTTTGCATGAACTCCATGCTCAGTAAGGAGTCTGCTTAGGATTCTCTTCCTCGGCCCCTCCCTCTGTGCTCGCATGCGCACACTCTCTCTTTCTCTCTCTCTTAAGTAAATAAATCTTTTTTAAAAATCATGGTAAAATATAATAGATATTTTTCATAATCTTAACTTGCTTTAAGAGATAATGCAGAAGTAGTAACAAGACCTTGTGGAGTTTTGACATATATAGAGGTAAAAAGAATGGCAAAAACAGCATACAAAATTAAGAAGGGGGAAATGGAAGGCTACTATTTTAAGATTCTTACACTGTATATGAAGTGGTAGTTGAAGGTTGATTATGGTAAGTTATTGATGTATATTGTAAACCCTATAGCAGTCACTTAAAAAAATAGTACAACAGTATTTCTTTTTTTTTTTTTTAAAGATTTTTTATTTATTTATTTGACAGAGATCACAAGTAGGCAGAGAGGCAGTCAGAGAGAGAGAGAGAGAGAGAGAGGGAAGCAGGCTCTCTGCTGAGCAGAGAAGCCCGATGCGGGGCTCGATCCCAGGACCCTGGGATCATGACCTGAGCCGAAGGCAGAGGCTTTAACCCACTGAGCCACCCAGGCGCCCCTATAGCAGTAAGGTAGGAAATCTATAGGAAGAAAATGTTATAGTCTTAAAACAAATTACGAATTAACTAAGACCTGATCTCTTGTTAAAACACATTTGTTATACATTGAAAATATAAATGTATTTTAATGAAGTCTTTAATCCTAAAACCAGTAAACTTTCTCTAAAATGCCTATAATTAATATAGTAAAGAATTTATTGGAAAAGGTGAACACCATTTTGTTCTATTCATACTTGTGAAAGTTTAAAAATACTTTGCTCTAAACAGCAAACAATAAGATGCAGTCTTTTCATTCCTTACTGTGGTAGGAAAAATAGTAAACTTGCTTTATAAAATACATTTCAGGGCATCATATTTCAAAATATACCATCAAAAATCTATAGACAGTCTGAAGAGCCCCAGGCAGTAAGAGGAATGTTAAATGTAGATCCGTCCATATGAAGAAATAACATTGGTCATTTTTTCCTAATAGTTTCTATTTTATTTTTACTTGCACTGGTATTTTAGATCCAGAAGACATCGGAGAAATAGAGTATTTGTCTTTTCAGTTGTCATACAACACATTTAGTTCAAATAAAACAAAACAAAACAAGTTGAGCTTTTAATCCTAGTATCAACTTTCCTATTTTTTAAACTTTCAAATTATAGTTATTGATGTAATATGATTGATAGACATATAGCAAACACATTTTCTTGCATTAATTGAACTACATTTGTTCTAATCTTTCGCTTGGTGATGTTTTTAAAAAGCTCTGCATGGGAATGAGCAGTGACTGGTTTTCAGTAATCTCTTTCCATCCCTCTTTCTTTTCAGTTTTGCCTCTAGATGCTGCGGTAGATAAGGCCTTTCAAAAGCAGCATCATGCTCATTGTCTTTCCAGTCATGGTATGATAGAGTGACAAAGAGGAACAAGAATGTTTGGAACAACTATAATAGTATCTATTATGCATCAATCATAGAAGGATGAGCTGAATTGTGTGGAATTGATACATGCCTATTGTCAAAGCTTTTTCTGTTACATCTGATAGAAATAATCATTCTGAGGCAGGCTTTCCTGGGAAAGATACCCTCTGTCTTTCGGATGTGTGTTTTCAGTGTGGTAGGCGGTTCTGCAGTTAACGTAAGGCACATCAAATGAGTAATTCTGTTTCAAAGAATTGGTTTTAATTATTGTGGCAATACTAAATGATCAAGCATCGAAATGTATAATACTAAGCACTGAACTGGCAGTCCTCTGAATTAGAAATTGTCTATTTTCGTATTTATACCTGGCAAGTAACTTAAGTGTGGAGAAATGCAAATACTTCAGGGAACTGCAAATGGGTATCTGCCAAATATGTATCCATTAAGGGTAAAATATCTGGTGCTCTTGAGAATCTTGAAATTTGTTTTCAGAAATCCACAGGTCACAAAAGTCCTATTTGGCGCATGCATAATTTGTTTTGTGTCCATACTTAGGGCAACAGGTGACTTTGCACCATTTTCTTCTGCTAACATAATTTAAATGAAAATGTTAAATGTTTTATTCTATTTAATTTTATGATAAAATATTTTTGATTATGGTATACTTCATCAAATGTCCTTCAGAAAGTGAAATTCCAAGGTCGTCTTCTAACATTTTTTTCAGAGACTCATTTTGTGTTTTTTTCTAACAATTTTTCAGGGATCCATTTTGTAGGAAAATATACTAATTCATTAAAAACTAGAGAGATTTCTATAGCTTTATAAGCACTACCAAAAACATAATTTTCCAGTAGACGCATTATTAAGAATGTAAAGTGATAAATTTCAGATTAAAAAGAGGAAAAAAATCTATAAGAAGTTGCTCTTAAACTTCTTTGTTAATTAAGTTCTTCAGTATTTTCCTCTATAATACCTGCAGGGGAAAGATCTTCCTCTAGTCTGTCATAATTGGTCCTTCTTGAGCAGCAGAGCTCTTGAACTAAAGAACTTTGCAAACATAGGGGAGGTGACCTAAGAATTTGACCATTGACCACTTTCGTCTTGGCTCAGCTAGGCAGGTATGGAGAGGTGACTTCTTTCTGTGATGCCTGGTAAAGCTGTCTTAATTAGATATAGATAGACTAAAGAATGGTATCAAAAGAAAGGGTTTAGGCCTCAATCTCAAGATATGCCACAAACCAGAATATGATTTTGCATTCTTTCTCTGGATCTCTTTACTTTCCAACCTACCTGGATATGCACAGATCTATACACAATCTGCATTGACAGACCTACATCTACATCTTTGTCTTTATTTTACTTGAGAACCCTAGACTTGTATCAGTATTTAGTACCATCACTGCAAAGCTCTTTATTGAATCGCATGTTGTCTGGACATATTGTCTGGACATAAGGACTTTTCTTTTTTTTTTTTTCATAAGGACTTTTCTAATCATTCTATATAATGTAGTATCTGAGTATAGACACAGCATAGAATTGCACATGGGCTCAAGTGTGCTACTTACCTTTCTGGACAGAACTATGTCATTTAAACGAATATATTTCCTGCGAACCAAATCTAGGAAGTCATCACTAATTTGCAGGCACACATAAATTATAATCATTCTTAATATTAATGTGATTATAATGTCAAGTTCTAGCATTACCTAGAAATAAGTATGCTTTAATATGCCATTAAATACCCTTCAGTTCTTGAAAATTATTGACATGTAAAGATTAATATGGAGGTCTTTATTTTATTTGGTTTCCAAGTTTAAAACAGTTTAATACTTTACATATTTGAATCTGAAACAAAAGCAAGACACTATAAACTGATTTCTGAGGATAACATATTTCCAAATCTTCATAGAATGTTTATTAGGACAGTGAATGTTGAGTGGAATTGTATTTATTGGGAATAAACACAATTTGGCAAAGTTGAATGGAATTATGTTTTACTAAATCAAATCTATGTAAATTTAGCAGATAAATATGATTCTTCATGCTTTAGTTTAAAAGCAGTCTTAGTAGCTTAATTAATTCAGTGTTAATTCACCTTCACCAGTGATTTTTTTTTTTATTTTGAAAGTAGGGTTTTTTTGGGGGGGGTTGTTTTGTTTTGTTTTGTTTTGTTTGAATTTGAGAGCCAGAGAGAGAGTGAGCATACACAGGGGAGCCAGCATGTGCACCTGCACAGGAGCAGGGGGAGGGGCGGCTGGAGAAGGAGAAGCAGACACCCTGCTGAGCAGGGAGCCTGACCCAAGGCTGGATCCCAGGATCCTGTGATCATGACCTGAGCTGGAGACTGATATTTAACTCACTGAGACATCCAGGAGCCCCTAAAAGTAGTTTCTAAAGAAAGTTGCTTTTATCTGTCCTGCTCTTACATTCTAGTCTTATACCATGGACAACTTTCTGAAAAATGTATAAAGATAGTATTTAGTATTGATTTTTTAAAAGACTAAACTTTTAATATAATTAATCATAATAATGGACAATGTGCAAAATTTATCTGCAAAGAAGACTGAAGGAGTTGTTAGAATCCTAAAGGGGATAGATGTCTTAATCCATTCTTTTTTTTTTTTTTTTTTTTAAGTTTATTTATTTATTTGACAGAGATCACAAGTAGGCATAGAGGCAGGCAGAGAGAGAGGAGGCAACAGGCTCCTTGTGGAGCAGAGAGCCCAATGCGGGGCTTGATCCTAGGACCCTGAGATCATGACCTGAGCTGAAGGCAGAGGCTTAACCTACTGAGCCACCCAGGTGGCCCCTCTTAATCCATTCTTGATCTATAATCTCAGGTCCTTATCTAAATCAGAATCAGCCTGGTGATAGGTAGTAAGGAGGGCACGGATTGCATGGAGCACTGGGTGTTATATGCAAACAAGGAATCATGGAAAGCTACAGCAAAAACCAATGATGTACTGTATGCTGACTAACATAACATAATTTAAAAAAATAAATTTTTAAAAAGGGAAAAAAATTAGAATCTGAACTTTACATTCTTACTCCATTTTCATCCAATTCTTAATATATTTCCCCCATCTATTATCTATGAACTAAAAACAGCACGTACACACAAAAACACCCAAAACATTGCAGGCTGTATGTAATAGTACTGCTGTTTGTATCTTCCAAAATTCACTTGAAGCCCTAACCATAACTTGATGGTATTTGGAGATGAGACCTTTAGGAAATAGTGAGATTTAGGTGATGTGGAAGCCACGTGATAAGATTAGTGCCCTCAGGAGAAAACAGAGAGCCTACTTCCCCTGCTTTCTCCTCTCAGGCAAGGGAAAAGATTTTTGTGAGCTCATAGTAAGATGGCAGCTCGCTGTACGGGAAAAGCAGAGGCTTTAGAATGAAACCTACTTTGCGAGCACCTTGATCTTGGACTTCCTAGTCTCCCAAAGTGGAAATGAATTTCTATGGTTTAAGGTACCCAGCGTAAAGTATTTTTGTTATAGCACTTCCAGCTGAATAAGGAAAGCCCTAATTTATGCTTAATTTGGTGTTCTTTAGTTGTTAGCAACTAAAACTGATCGTGACCAACTTAAGCAAGACAAAGGGATACATTGGGAAGATAGTAGGGAGCTCACGCATTTAAAGAAGAATCAGAATAACCAGAACATGTGAAGTATTTGCAGAGTTGCTTTGAATATCATAGTAGCAGGAATAAGGTCACAATCATGAGGCATTTCCTCTGAGATGCTTCAGCTTCTGTTACCTTCAGTTAAACGACCTTTCATTCTCATGTGTTTTTGCTTAAGATACAAATTCCTATCAGAGAGAACTTAATTGGCCTGCTTCAGAGTAGGTAACATTTAATCCAGGATATTCATGTCAATTTTTATAAGTGATTTTATATATATATACATATATATATAAATACAATATATATTTTTTTGCCATCTTCTAGTTTTGTTAACAGTATGAGAGTATTATAATTGGAAAGGGGAATGACCATTTAAAGTATTTTAAGTAGCGCAGAAATCTGATCGTTGAAATAGATTAGAAGATTCGTTGTTATTTCCTGGAAGCCATTTGTGTTTTTGAGTTCTCAATCCTCTATGGTTACTACATGGCTTTCAATCTTGTCTCAAATCAGTTTTTTGTAACTGGAATTTTCTTAGAAAATCACTGATTTTATTTGGATTTTCATGCTTGTTAGCATTCAGTAATGCAGATTATTTTTTATAGTGAACAATTATGTTTTCTCCAGGGTTATTGAGACATAGTGACCTATTATATTGTATATTAATACAGTATGACCTGTATAACATGATTTGCTGTATGTATTCTGAAATGATCACCATGCTAAGTTAACATTTGTTAGTTAACATTTTTTTCTTGTGATGAGTTTTCCTAATGTTTACTCTCTTAGCAACTTTAAATATACTTTAGAAGATATTATTAACTATAGTCACCATGATGTGCACTTTATCTCCAGAACTTATTCATCTTATAACTGGAAATTCATACCTTTTCCCCCCTACTTTCATTAGAAATAAAGGACATTTTAATTTTATTTCATTTCCTTAAAAAGATTTTATTTATTTATTTGAGGGAGAGCACATGAGAGAGAGCATGAGTAGAGGTGGGGAGGGTCAGAGGGAGAGGGAGAAGCAGACTCCCTGCTGAACAGGGAGCCAGAGACAGGCCTGGTCCCAGGGCCCCAGGATCATGGGATCATGATCTGAGTAAAGGAATATGCTTAAATGAATGAGCCTCCCAGGTATCCAATTTTAGTTCATTTTGAAGTGTAATTAACATACAGTGTTACATTACTTTCAAGTGTACAATATAATAATTAAACAATTCTGTACATTTCTCAGCGCTCATCAACATAGTGTACACTTAATCCCCTTTATCTATTTACCAATCTCCCAACCACCTCCGCCTGATAACTACCAGTTATCTGTATATGATAGTCTGTTTCTTCTGTCTCTTCTTTGTTAAGTTTGTTTTGTTTCTTAAATTCCATGTATGAACGAAGTCACTGGTATTTGTCTTTCTCTGGCTTATTTCACTTTGCATTATACCCTCTAGGTATCTCTGTGTTGTCGCAAATGGCAAGATTTCATTCTTTTTTATGGCTAAGTAAAACTCCATTGTGTGTATATCTATGTATCGGTCACATCTTATTTATTTACCTGTGGATGGGCACTTGGGTTGCTGCCATATCTTGGGTATTGTAAATAACAGTGTGATAAATACAGGGGTGCATCTGTTTTTTCTAATGAGTATTTTCATTTCTTTGGGTAAATCCCAGTAGTGGAATTATTGGATCCTATGGTAATTCTATTTTTATTTTTTTGATGAACTTCCATACTATTTTCCACAGTGGCTGCATCAATATACATTCCCACCTGCAGTGCACAAAGTTTTCTTTTATTCAAGTTCTCACCAACACTCATTATTTCTTGTGTTATTTTAGTCATTTTGGCAGGTGTGAGTTGATATCTCATTATAGTTTGGTGTTCATTTCCCTGATAATTAGTGATGTTGGTCATCTGTGTATCTGTGTATCTTCCTTGGAAAAATGTCTATGCAGGTCCTCTTCTCATTTTTAAACTGGATTACTTGTGTTTTAGGTATTGAGTTGTAGAAGTTCTCTATATATTTTGGATATTAACCCTTTATGGGGTTTATCTTGTACATTTATTTCCTTCCATTCAATAGGTTGCATTTTGTTTTGTTGATACTTGCCTTCACTATGTAAAAACTTTTTATTTTGATGTAGTTCCAATAGTTTAGTTTTGCTTTTGTTTCCCAGGCCAGAGAAAACATATCTAGAGAAATGTTTCTGTGGCTCATCTCAAAGAAATTACTGTCTCTGTTTTCTTCTAAGAATTTGATGGTTTCAGATCTCACATTTAGGTTCTTAGTCCATTTTGAGTTTATTTTTGTGTGTGGTGCAAGAAATAGTTGTTTCATTCTTTACATGTAACTGTCCAGTTTCCCCAGACTGAAGAGACTATCTTTTCCTCCTTGTATATTCTTGTCTCCTTCCCTTAGATTAATTGATCATAAACACATGAATTTATTGCCAGGTTCTCTATTCTGTTCTGTTGATCTATGTGTCTGTTTTTGTGCCAGTACCATACTGTTTTGACTACTATGGCTTTATCTTGGATTATGATACCTCCAGCTTTGTTCTTCTTTCTTAAGATTGCTTCTGCTATTGAGGGTTTTTGTAGTTCCATACAATTTAGGTTTCTTTGTTCTAGTTCTGTGAAAAGTGCTGGTGGTATCTTCATAGGGATTGCATCAAATCTGTAGGTTGCTTTGGGTAGTATGGATATTTTAGCTGTTTTTGTTCTGCCTATCCATGAACATGGAATATCTTTCCATTTGTATATCTTCAAATTCTTTTACCAGTGTTTTATAGTTTTCAGAGTAGAACTCTTCCATATCCCTGGTTAAGTTTATTCCTAGGTATTTTATTATTTTTAGTGCAATTGTAAGTGGGATTATTTTCTTAATTTTTTTTTCTGCTACTTCATTATTAGTGTATAGAAGTGCAATAGATGTCTGCATGTTAACTTTGTATCCTGTGGCCTTACTGAAATCATGTATGAGGTGTAGTAGTTTTTTGGTGGAGTCTTTAGGGTTTTCTATAGCTAGTATCATGTCATCAGCAAATAGTGAAAGTTTTACTTTGTTATGAGTTTGGGAGCCTTTTATTTCTTTTCCTTGTCTAATTGCGATGGCTAGGACTTCTGGTACTCTGTTGAATAAAAGTGGTAAGAATGGATATCCTGTCTTATTCTTAATCTTAACGGACGAGCTTTCAGTTTTTCATCCTTGAGTTTGATGTTAGCTGTGGTTTTTCTTTTTTTTTTTTTTTTAAGATCTTTATTTATTTATTTGACAGAAATCACAAGCAGGCAGAGAGGCAGGCAGAGAGAGAGAAGAAGGGAAGCAGGCTCCCTGCTGAGCAGAGAGCCTGATGCGGGCCTCAATCCCAGGACTCTGGGATCATGACCCAAGCTGAAGGCAGAGGCTTTAACCCACTGAGCCACCCAGGTGCCCCAGCTGTGGTTTTTCATATATGATATTTTATTATGTTGAAATAGGTTTCCTGTAAACTCATTTCACTGGAAGTTTTTAATATAAATGGATGTTACACTTTGTTAAATGCTTTTTCTGCATTTATGGAGATGATCATATGTTTTTTATCCTTTCTCTTGTTAATGTGTTGTATCACATTGATTGATTTATGAATATGGAATCACACTTGTATCCCTGGAATAAATTTCACTAGCTCATGGTGAATGATTTTCTTTTAAATTTATTGTTGGATTCAGTTTGGATATATTTTGTTGAGGATTTTTGCATTTATGTTCATCAGAGATATTGGCCTATAGTTGCGGCTTTTTGTTTGTTTTTGTTTTTGTTTTTTGTTTCTTTGGTTTTGGTTTTTATCTCCCTGCCCCCACCCCCAGCCCCACAGTGTCTTTAACTGGTCTTGTTATCAGGGTAGTGTTGGCCTTGTCCAATGAATTTGGAAATTTTCCATCTTATATTTTTTGGAATAGTTTTCTTGATTACTGATTCAGTTTCATTGCTAATAATCTGTTCAAATTTTGTATTTCTTCCTGATTCAGATTTAAAGGTTTTATGTTGGGAAACCTGTGTGGCTCAGTGGGTTAAGCCTCTGCCTTTGGCTCTGGTCATGATCCCAGGGTGCTGGGATCAAGCCCCGCATTGGGCTCTCTGCTCAGCGGGGAGCCTGCTTCCCCCTCTCTCTCTGCCTGCTGCTCTGCCTACTTATGATCTCTCTCTCTGTCAAATAAATAAATAAAATCTTTAAAAAAATACATAAAGGTTTTATGTTCCTAGGAATTTATCCATTTCTTCTAGGTTGTCCAATTTGTTGGTGCATAATTTTTCATAATCTCTATAATCCTGTGTATTTCTGAAGTTTTGATTGGTATTTCTCCTTGTCATTTCTGATTTTATATATTGAGTCCTCTCTCTCACTGGATGAGTCTGGCTGAAGGTATATCAGTTTTGTTGATATTTAAAAAAAAAAATAGTACCTTGATCTGTTCTCTTGTTTTTTCAGTCTCTGTTTCATTTATTTCTGCCCTAATCTTTATTATTTTGTTTCTGCTACTGCCTTTGGACTCTGTTTTTCTTTTTCTTGCTACTTTTGGTGTAATCTTAGTTGCCAGTTTGAGACTTTTCTTCTTGAAGTAGACTGGTATTGCTATAAACTTCCTTTTAGAACAGCTTTTACTATATCTCAAAGATTAGTTTTAGACTGTTGGGTTTTCATTCCCATTTGTTTCAGTGTTTGTTGATTTTTCTTTGACTTATCAGTTGACCCATTTCCTATTTAATAGCATGTTATGTAGCCTCCATCTATTTATGTTCTTTCCAGATTTTTTTCTTGCAACAAACTTATACATTCATACTATCATTGTTGGAGAAGATGCATATGATTTCAGTCCTTTTGAATTTCCTGATACTTGTGTTATGGCCTAACATGTGATTTCTTCTGTGGAATGTCCCATTTAACCTTGAAAACCATGTGTATTCCATTGTTTTTGGATGGGATGTTCTGAATATATCTGTTAGACCCATCTAGTTCCAATGTGTCATTCAAAGCCATTGTTTCCTTGTTGATTTTCTGTCTGGATGATCTATCCATTGATGTAAGTCGGGTGTTAAAGTCCCTCACTATTATTATATTATTGTCAGTTTTTTCCTTTGTATCTTTTAAAAGTTGCTTTATGTATTAGGTGCTTTCATGTTGGGTGCATAAACATTTACAATTGTTATAGCCTCCTGTTGGATTGTCCCCTTTATCATTGGGTAGTGCCCTTGTCTCTTTTTAGTTTTTGTTTAAGATCTATTTTGTCTGATATTAAGTACTATTACCCAGATTTCTCTTCACTTCCATTTGCATGGTAAATGTTTTTCTCTCTCTTTGCTTTCAATCTGCATGTGTCTTTATGCCTGAAGTGAGTCTTATAGGTAGCATATGCACAGATCCTATATTGCCTTTTTTTTTTTTTTTAACTATTATGGGATAGAAAGCAGGGGAAGAGCAGAGGGAGAGGGACAAACAGACTCCATACTGAGCATGGAGCCTGATGTGGAACTTGAGATCACTACCTGAGCTGAAACCAAGAGTCAGATGTTTAACTGACTGAACCACCCAGGTGCCCCTAGGTCTTGCTTTTTTATCCATTCAGTCATCCTATGTATTTTGATTGGAGTTTTTAGTTCATTTACATTCGAAGTAATTATTAGTAGGTATGTACTCACTGACTTTTTATTACTTGTTTTATGGTTGTTTGTGTAGTTCTTCCCTTTTTCTTTTTCTTTTTTTTTCTTCCCTCTTTCCTTTTTTTTTTTTAACCCTGTTTCTTTTCTTGCTCTTTTCCCTTGTGGTTTGCTGGGGTTTTTTAGTAACATGCTTGGATTCTGTTTTTTTTATTGTTTGCACATCTGTTACATATTTTTGATTTGTGATTATTGTGAGATAGGTATATAACACCCTGTGTGTTTAACAGTCTACAGTGAGTTGATGGTCACTTGAGTTTGAACCCATTCTAAAAGCAGTACATTTTTACTCCCTCCTCCTCCCCACCACCGCTTTTTATACATTACAGTTCCATACTGTACATCCTTTTATTTTGTGAATCCGTTGATTGGTTTTATCCATAGAATTGATTTTACTACACTTGGGCTTTAATTTCTGTACTGGTTTTATGTATTATTAATCTAGTACTTTAATCATCTTTGTATTTACCTGTTAAGAATTTTCCTTTCGTGATTTTCTTACTTCTGATCACTAAAAGAATTAACTTAAATGTTTTTGCAAGGCTGGTTCAGTGGTGATGAACTCTTTTGTTTGGGAAATTCTTAGTTTCTCCTTGTATTTTCAGTGACAGCCTTGGTAGATAGAGTATTCTTGGTTGCACTTTTTTTCTTTTTTCCCTTTCAGCACTTTGAATTTATCATGCCAATATTGTGGCCTACAAAATTTCTGCTGAAAAATCAGCTGATAGTCTTATGGGGTCTCCCTTGTGTATGCCTATTTTCGTTTCCCTGGCTGCTTTTAAAATTCCCTCTTTATCACCACTTTTTGTCATTTTAATTACTATGTGTCTTAGTGTAGACTTTCACGAGTTGGTTTTGTTATGTGTCATCTGTGTGTTTTGGATCTGAGTGTTTTTTCTTTCCCTAGATTAGGGAGGTTTTCAGCTATTATTTCCTCAAGCAAATATTCTGCCCCATTTCTGTCTCTTCCTTTTGAGATCCCTATAATGCAAATTTTCTTTGGCTTCATGGTGTTGCTGAGTTCCCTTAACCTACTCTCAATTTTTTATTCTTTTTTCCTTTTGCTTTTCAACTTGGTTCCTTTCTGTTACTCTGTCTTCCAGTTCACTGATCCACTGTTTCTCTTCTAATCTAGTGATTTTCTCTAGTGTATTTTAAACTTCTGTTATTGAGTTTTTAAAATCTGATTGGTTCTATTTTTTTCTTTATAAATTTTATTTTTTTGACAGAAAGGGTGAACACAAGTAGGCAGAGTAGCAGGTAGAGGGAGAGGGAGAAGCAGGCTCCCTGCTGAGCAAGGAGCCCAATGGGCTTGATCCCAGGACCCTGGTTCATGACCTGAGCTGAAGGAAGTCGCTTAACCAATTGAGCCACCCAGGCACCCCTGATGGGTTCTTTTTTTGTTTTTTCTTTGTTGAATGTCTCACTGAGATTTTCCACTCTTTTCTCTAGTCCAGTAAGAATCTTTATGACCATTACTTTGAGCTCTCTATCAGGTAAATTGCTTATCCCCATTTCATTTAGCTTTTTTGCTCTTGTTTAGTCCTGTTCTTTCATCTGGGACCTATTCCTTATTCTCATTTGGGCAGGGTTTGGTTCTTGTCCCATTAGGAAACCAGTCTGGGGCCATTGTGGGCTTGTATTTATGCAGTGTCAGCAGTCAGACCAGAGAATGCCTCTGTCTATCTGTTGGGGGTGCAATAGCACTGCACTGCAAGGTGATCTCCCTGCCTTGTCCCCTGAGAGGCATTTGTTGGTAAATGGGCCCAGAACTTAAGCCAGATGCTACGTGGGCTTCAGATGCACTGATGGGCATGGCACTCTCTTTGGACTGTCAGTTAGAAGATTTGGGTGCCAGGATTCCCAATATGCTAAGTGTGTGTGTTTATCTTCTCCTCTTCCTAGAGAAAGAATCCCTTTTTGAGTGTTGCTGTCTCTGACAGGGATGTTTGCAGGAATGAGAGGTGTAGGAGCTGCTTTGGAAGGACTCCTGCTGGGGAGGCTGGTCGAATGGGGCAAATCTATAGAAAATTGTGTCAGGGTGGGGGGTGCAGGTTTGTAAGACCCAAGCCAGGAGCAAGTTAGGTGAACGATGTTCTTGCTGTTTCCTGCAGATTTCTATCTGTCTATGCTGGGAGTGGGGTGGCGGGGGGTGGCATTTGTGAGCTCTTTTGTTCCTGGAGAAGGCCCCTTCAGCATGAGTTCTGAGATTCATAAATAAATCTACTTCCTGTATACTCCAGGTACTTTTCAAACTCTGTGCTCTATCTTGGCAGGGTTATTTATCTCTAAGGGCTGGAACTCAGTTTCCTATTACCCTCCAGCTCTTCCGAGCAAACTTACTGATTTTTAAAGTACCGAGGTATAAGCCCTGTTGGTTATAAAAACTCACAAAGTTAAGGTCCACTGTCGAAGCCAGTTGTTAGGAGAACTCGACTTGTCTTTCCAGTGCAGGTCCCTTGTGTTTGTAATAGCTAGTGTTGGATCTGCTCCTCTCCCTTCTTCGTGTGGTAATGTACCTCCAGTTTATGGTTAGTCTCTTAGGATTTTGGTTCCTGACTGCATCTCTGCCCTTTCTACCCTTTCTGGTCTGTCCTCCTCTGTAGGATTAACTGTGGAAAGTCCGTTCTGCCTGGAAAGTCTGAGTTTTGGTCGTCGTCTGGGTTGGATGTACTGATGTGGCTGTTTTCTAGGTATGTCTCTGGGGCCAGGTGATCTTAGGATTCTTCTATTCTGCCATCTTTTCAGAAGTGGAATTGTGTGCTTTTTGACTGCTGTTACCTATTTTCTACCACCCCTGAATTCCCAACACCCCATTTCTGGCAACCAACAATCTGTTGTTTTTGTGAGGTTTTTTTGTTTGTTTGGTTGTTTTTTCCACATATAAGTGAGATCATTCACTGTTGTTGTTTTTTTCCTCTGTCTAGCTTATTTCACTTGACATAATACCCTCAGGGTCCATCCCTGATGTTACAAATGGCAGAATTTTCTTATTTCTCAGGGCTGAATAATAGTCCACTGTGTGTGTGTGTGTGTGTGTGTGTGTGTGTGTGTGTACCACCTTTTCTTTATCCATTCATCCTTTGATGGAAACTTAGGTTATTTCTATGTCTTGGCTGTTATGAATACTGCTGGAATGAACGTAGGGGTACAGATAACTCTGAGACAGTGATTTGGTTTCCTTCAGGTATATATCTAGCAGTGGAATTGCTGAATCGTATAGTACTTTTGTTTTAATTCTTTGAGGAACCTCCATGCTATTTTCCAGATGATTGCACCAATTTACATCCCCACCAACAGTACACAAAGATTGCCTTTTTCTCTACATTCTCAGCAACACTTGGTACCTCTTGTCTTTTGGATGACAGCCATCCTAACAAGGGTAAAGTGATATCTCACTGTGGTTTTAATTTATATCTCCCTCTTGATTAGTGAATGTCAAATACCTGTTCTTGTATTTGTTGGTCATTTGTATGCCTTCTTTGAAAAAAAAAGTCTATTTAGTTTCTCTGCTCATTTTTTAATTTGAATGTTATTTTGCTATTGAGTTGTATCAGTTCTTTATATATTATAGATTTCAGTGCCTTATCAGATGTGTGATTTGCAAATATTTTCTCCCATTCAGTAGATTCCATTTTCATATTGCTGATTGTTTCCTTTGCTGTGTAGAAGCTTTTTTGATATAGTCCCTCTACCTCAAATTTCAAAACCTGCCCTGTATTTATGAAAGTTTTCCCTGGCTCATCCCTCATGTCTTTATATTGGGTTTATTTGTTTTATTAGAATAGTTTTTGGCGGGGCGCCTGGGTGGCTCAGTGGGTTAAGCCGCTGCCTTCGGCTCGGGTCATGATCTCGGGGTCCTGGGATCGAGCCCCGCGTCGGGCTCTCTGCTTGGTGGGGAGCCTGCTTCCTCCTCTCTCTCTGCCTGCCTCTCTGTCTACTTGTGATCTCTGTCTGTCAAATAAATAAATAAAATCTTTAAAAAAAAAAAAAAGAATAGTTTTTGGCTTCTCTCTTTTATTATGTTACTTTAATGCATTTTTTTGTCAGTTGCAGTATATGTATATATATTGTAATATTTTTAAATTTTCCATTTGTCTTTCTTTAGACATTTTTTATATATTCTTTCAACTTGTTTTCAACTTGTTGTATATGTGTTTGTGTTTTTGCACTCTCTATATTACACAGTTGAATAATTATTTTTCCTCTTACCTGTTCTTGGATAGAAATAATTCTGCCCATCTGTACTATATATCACATGACTCTCCCACAGTGGTGTTCTGTGGCATCAGTAAAACACTGTGGAACTGGCACCTTTCTTTATCTTTTGCCTCTTGACTGTATTGTTTCAGTAAGTGAATAAAGATCTGATTGGTATTTGCATTTGGGCTTCTTACCCTAATTGACTCCATTGACACCTGACAGCTTGATAGTAAGGTTCAAAATGTCTTTTGATTATATCCAGATGTCCCATTTTCAACAAAAATTTTGAGGCATATAAGGAACAAGAAATTACAATACATAAAGAAACAATATAAATTCTATCTGATAAAGCTCAGATATTGGGCTTATTAAAGACAAATTATTTAAACTATGTTAAAAGTACTAAAACAATGTATAAATAACTAAAGGAAAGAATGAGAATGATGTCTCATCAGAGAATATCAATAAAGAGATTAAAATTATAAAATGCAACAAAATTGAAGTTACGGAGATGAAAAATGAATTAGTTAAAATGAAAAATTCACTCCCAAGGCTCACCAGCAGATCCACATGCAGAAGAAAGTAGTAATACACTTAAAGGTAGGACATTTTCCACTATAAGGAAAAGAAAAATGAAGACCTCCCAGACCTGTGGGATACCATCAGGCACACAAACACATGCACATGGGAGGTACAGAAAGAGATGGAAAAGAGAAAAGGGGCAGAAATACTGTACAAAGAAATACAGGCAAAAAGCTTCTGAAGTTTGACTAAAGGCATTATTGAACACATTTATGAAACACAAGAAATGGTGTAACTCTTAGAAGAAAACATAGATGTAAAATCTTGACATTCCCGGTGGTAGGCGTTTCTTAGATATTACACCAAAAGCATAAACAACTAAAAGGAGAAAATGGATAAATTTGACTTTGTCATATAAAAAAATTATACATAAAAGGACACTATTAAGACATTGAAATGACAACCCAAATAGAGGCAGAAAATGTGGATCATTTATCTGAAGCGTTTAATATTCACAGTATTTAAAGAATTCTTGCAATTCAATAATAAAGAAGTGTATTAAAAATGTACAAAATCATTTAAATAGACACTTCTCCAAAGAAATTACACAAATGGACCAAAGAACATTAAAAAAATGTTCAACATTATAGATTATTAAGGAAATCCAAGTTAAAACCAGAAAATAACCATTTCATAACCACTTGCTATAATACGTGGACGATAGTAAATCTTTGTGAAGATGTTTGGTGGTACCTGAAAGAGTCAAATATAGAAGTACTATATGATACAGCAGTTGCAATCTTTGATATGTACACCAAAAAATTGAAAGCATATGTTTACACAAAAACTTGTACATGACTGTTTAAAGCAGTTCTATTCAAAAATAGCCAGAAAGTGGAAACAGTCCTGATGTTCATCAGTTGATGAATGGATAAACAGATGTGGTATATCCATACAATGAAATTTTGTTAAACAATGAGAATCAGTGAAGTCCTGATAAATACTATATAACGGATAATCTTGAAAACATTATCCTAAATTAAAAAAACTGACATAAAAAGTCACATACGTATTCATTTATGTTAAGTATCTAGAATTGGCAAATCAATAGAAAATAGATTAGTGATTACCAGAGAATGTGAATATACTAAAAATCCTTGAATTTTGCAATTTAAAATAATGAATTTTATGGTACATGCATCATATCTCAAGATATTTAGAAATGCATAGTTCAAACACTCATGAAAGAAATTGAAGAAGACACAAAAAGATGGAAGACCATTCCATGCTCTTGGATTGGAAGAATAAACATTGTTAAAATGTCTATACTGCCTAGAGCAATCTATACTTTTAATGCCATTCCGATCAAAATTCCACCGGTATTTTTCAAAGAGCTGGAGCAAATAATCCTAAAATTTGTATGGAATCAGAAGAGACCCTGATGAATCACTAATGAATCGCTAAGGAAATGTTGAAAAACAAAAATAAAACTGGGGGCATCACGTTACCTGATTTCAAGCTTTACTACAAAGCTGTGATCACCAAGACAGCATGTTACTGGCATAAAAACAGACACATAGACCAGTGGAACAGAGGAGAGAGCCCAGATATGGACCCTCAACTCTATGGGCAAATAATCTTCGACAAAACAGGAAAAAATACACATTGGAAAAAAGACAGTCTCTTCAATAAATGGTGCTGGGAAAACTGGACAGCTATATGTAGAAGAATGAAACTCGACCATTCTCTTACACTGTACACAAAGATAAACTCAGAATGGATAAAAGACCTCAATGTGAGACAAGAATCCATCAGAATCCTAGAGTAGAACATAGGCAGTAACCTCTTTGATATTAGCCACAGCAACTTCTTTCAAGATATGTCTCCAAAGGCAAAGGAAACAAAAGCAAAAATGGAATTTTGGGACTTCATCAAAATCAAAACTTCTGCACAGCAAAGGAAGCAGTCAACAAAACAAAGATGCAACCCATGGAATGGAAGAAGATATTTGCAAATGACAGCACAGACAAAAGGTTGATATCCAGGATCTATAAAGAACTCCTGAAACTCAACACACACAAAACAGACAATCATATCAAAAAATGGGCAGAAGATATGAACAGACACTTCTCCAATGAAGACATACAAATGGCTATCAGACACATGAAAAAATGTTCATCATCACTAGCCATCAGGGAGATTCAAATTAAAACCGCATTGAGATACCACCTTACACCAGTTAGAATGGCCAAAATTAGCAAGACAGGAAACAACATGTGTTGGAGAGGATGTGGGGAAAGGGGAACCCTCTTACACTGTTGGTGGGAATGCAAGTTGGTGCAGCCACTTTGGAAAACAGTGTGGAGTTTCCTCAAGAAATTAAAAATAGAGCTTTACTATGACCCTGCAATTGCACTACCGGGTATTTACCCCAAAGATACAGATGTAGTGAAAAGAAGGGCCATCTATACCCCAATGTTCATAGCAGCAATGGCCATGGTCGCCAAACTGTGGAAAGAACCAAGATGCCCTTCAACGGATGAATGGATAGGGAAGATGTGGTCCATATACACTATGGAGTATTATGCCTCCATCAGAAAGGATGAAAACCCAACTTTTGTAGCAACATGGACGGGACTGGAAGAGATGATGCTGAGTGAAATAAGTCAAGCAGAGAGAGTCAACTATCATATGGTTTCACTTATTTGTGGAGCATAACAAATAACATGGAGGACAAGGGGAGATGGAGAGGAGAAGGGAGTTGAGGGAAATTGGAAGGGGAGGTGAACCATGAGAGACTATGGTCTCTGAAAAACAATCTGAGGGTTTTGAAGGGGCGGGTGGTGGGAGGTTGGGGGAACCAGGTGGTGGGTATTGGAGAGGGCACGGATTGCATGGAGCACTGGGTGTGGTGCAAAAACAATACTGTTATGCTGAAAAGAAATAAAAAATTAAAAAAAAAAGACTCAAAAAAAATTTTTTTAACTCACACACAAAAAAATGCATAGTTCATTATCACATCACAAAGATAATACCTCTATAACAACACTTAAGTAAAAAAAAGTAGGACATTGTCAGTTATTAAATATCTCCTTTAATGTTTTTTATTTTCATAGTTTTACCACCTGGATTTGTATATCTAAGTGCTGTATTCATCATAAATATGATGTTTTTGCATATACCCTTATTTTAATGAAAATTATGCTTATAAGATTCATCAACATTGCTGTAAGTTTGTTTACTTTCATTGTAGTATATTTTTCTATTTTATTACTATGCTATATTTAATATATGCATATTCAATTGACAGAAATTTGGAATTTTTCATATTACAAATAATATAGTAATCATTCTTTTATATGTTTCTTGATGCACATATGCATGCAGTTTTGTTGGTCACACATTTTCATGGATGCACATGTGTATATAATTCCTGAGGGGGTGAATTGCTGGATGATACACATATGCTAAGCTTTAGTAGATAATGACAAACAAATTTACACCCTCACCAGCAAGTATGAAGAGTCCAGTTGCTTCATTTCCTTAGTGTTGTCAACACTTTGTATATGTCCTTCGTTTTTGCTTATTGTCTAGTCAGCTCTCACTGCTGTAACAAAATACCACAGAGCAGGTGGCTTAAACAACAGAAATTTATTTCTCACAGTTCTGGAAACTGGAAGTCCAAGATCAGGGTGCTAGCAATTTAGGTTTCATTCTGAGGCTTCTTGGCTTGCAAACAGCTACCAATTCACTATGTGCTTACATGCTCTCTTCTTTGGGTGCCTAAAAGAGGAGAAAGAAAAGCAAGTCCTCTGATGTTCCTTCTTATAAGGGCATTAATTCTCCACACTCAAGACCTCATACCTAATGACCTCCAAAGGCCTCATCTTAAAATACCATCATATTGAGGGCTGGAGTTTCAACATGTAGGTGAGGAGAGAGGGACACAGACCTTCAGTCTATAGCACCAGTATTGCCATTGTCAATGGCTTTTTTAACTTAGCTGTTCTGTCTGGCATGTGGTAGTACATATTAACCAAGTATTTATTGGTATCTAGCCTACATTTAATTTAGATTTGCCCGATGATCTATAAGGTTGAGGATTTATTCATATGTGTATTGACTCATTTTCTTTTGTGAATTTTATGTTCAACTGGCTTGACAATTTTTTGGTTGCCTTTTTTCTTTTTTCCTCTTTGGCTTTTAAAAATATGCTTACTATAAATGTTTTAACTTTTTTATATCCCAGTACAATTAACATACAGTGTTATATTCATTTCAGGTGTGCAATATAGTGATTAAACAATTCTATACATTAATCAGTGTTCATCATGATAAGTATACTTTTAATTCCCTTTACCTATTTCACCCATTCATGCCACCCACCTCTCCTCTGACAAACCATCTGTTCTCTATAGTTAAAAGTCTCTTTTCTGCCTTGTCTCTTTTTTACTTTGTTTTTTTTTTTCCTTAAATTTAACTTAAGAGTAAAATCATATGGTATTTGTCTTTCTCTGACTGATTTATATCACTTAGCATCATACCCTTTAGGTCCATCCATGTGTCTGTAAATGGCAAAATTTCATTCTTTTTTATGTTTAATATTATGTGTATCTTCTGTGTATATATACACACGCACACATATCTAACACATTATCCATTCATCTATAGATGGACAGTTCAGTTGCTTCTATAATTTAGCTATTGTAAATAATGCTGAAGTAAACATAGGGGTGCATATATCTTTTCAGATTAGTGTTTTCATATTCTCTGAGTAAATACCCAGTAGTGGAGTTACTGGATCCTATGGCCATTCTATTTTTAATTTTTTGAGGAACCTCCATACTCTTTTCCACAGTGGCTGCATCAGTTTATATTCCCACCAAGAGTACACAAGTGTTCCTTTTTCTCCACAACCTTACCAACACTTGTTTTCTTCCTGTGTTTGATTTTAGCCATTCTGACAGGTGTAAGGTGATACCCTATTGTGATTTTGATTCACATTTCCCTGATGACTGGGGAAGTTGATCATCTTTTCCTGTGTCTGTTGGCTATCTGTATGTCTTTTTTTAGGAAATGTCTGTACATGTCTTCTGCCCATTTGTCATTTAGATTATATATGTTTTTTGTGTTGACTTGTATAAGTTCTTTATATATTTTGGATACTAACCCCTTATCATATATGTCATTTACAAATATTTTCTCCCACTCAGTAGAATATCTTAGTTTTCTTGATTGCTTCCTTTGCTTTGCAGAAGCTTTTATTTTGATGTAGTCCCAGTACTTTGTTTTTGTTTCCTTTGCTTTAGGAGACATATCTAAAAAAATGTTGCTATGGCTGATGACAGAGATACTACTGCCTGTGTTCTCTTCTAGGATTTTTATGATTTCAGGTCTCATAGTTAGGTCTTTAATACATTTTGCATTCATTGTGTGTATGGTGAAAGAAAGTGGGCCACTTTGATTCTTTTGCATGAAGTAGTCCAGTTTTCCCAACACCATTTGTTAAAGAGACTGTCCTTTTACCATTACATATTCTTGCCCCCTTTGTTGAAGTTAAATGATCAAAAACACATGGATTTCTGGGATCTTTATCCTGTTCCATTGATATATATATCTGTTTTTGTGCCGGTACCATACTGTTTGGGTTACTATAGTTTTGTATTATATCTTGAAATTTGGGATTGCGATACCTCCAGTATTCTTTTTTTTTTTTTAAGATTTTATTTACTTATTTGACAGAGAGAGAGATCATAAGTAGGTGGAGAGAGAGAGAGGAGGAAGCAGGCTCCCCACTGGGCAGAGAGCCTGATGTGGGGCTCAGTCCCAGGACTCTGGGATCATGACTGAGCTGAAGGCAGAGGCTTTAACCCACTGAGCCACCCAGGCGCCCTGCGATACCTCGAGTATTTTTGTTTTTAAAGATTATTCTGGCTATTCAGGGTCTTTTGTGGCTCCAAAGAGTCCTAAAACTCTTTCTTCTAGTTCTGTGAAACATGCTATAGGTATTTTCATGAGGATTGCATTAAACTGTAGATTGCATTGGGTAGTATGACATTTTAACAATATTTATTCTCCCACTCCATGAGCATGGAATATCTTTCCATTTGTTTGACATCATCAGTTTTTTTCATCACTGTTTTATAGTTTTCAGAGTACAAATCTTTCACCTCCTTGGTTAAGTTTATTCCTAGGCATTTTATTATTTTTGTTAGAATTGTGAATGGGATTGTTTTCTTAATTTCTCTTTATGCTACTTCATTATTAGTGTGAAGAAATGCAACAAATTTCTGTATATTGGTTTTTTTATCCTGACTTTAGTGAATTTATCAGTTCTAGTAATTTTCTTGGTGGAGTCTTTGGGATTTTCTATAGATAGTGTCATGTTATCAGCAGATAGTGAAAGTTTTACTTCTTTCTTACCAATTTGGATGTCTTTTATTTCTTTTTCTTGTCTGATTGCTGTGCCTAGGATTTCTAGTACTATGCTTAATACAAGTGGTGAGAGTGGACATTCTTGTGTCTTCCTGATCTTAGGGGAAAAGCTCTCAGTTTTTCATACTTGAGTTTGATTTCAGCTGTGTTTTTTTTGTTTGTTTTTGTTTTGTTTTTTATGACCTTTATTTTTATTATTATTATTATTATTATTATTTTGGTGTTTCTTTGTTGTTGTTTTGTTTTTAATTTTTTTGGCCTTTATTATATTGTGGTATATTCCCTCTAAACCTACTTTGTTGAGAGTTGTTATCATTAGTGGGTGTTGTATTTGGTCAGATGTTTTTTCTGTGTCTGTTGAAATGATTATTTTTTATCCTTTTTCTTGTTAAAGTGATACATTATGTTGATTGATTTGTGAATATTGAACCACCCTTGCATCCCTAAAATAAATCCCACTGGATCATTGTGCTGACTTTTTTAATGTGTTGTTGGGTTTGATTTGCTAATATTTTGTTGAGGATTTTACATCTATGTTCATCAGAGATATTGGGCAGTAGTTCTCTTTTTGGTATTGTCTTTATCTACTTTTGGTATTAGGGAAATGCTGGCCTCAGAAAAGGATTTGGAATAAATTCTGTTTGCATTTTTCTTACTGATTTTTTAAGGTTTTGAAATACATTAGATATCTAAGTTGCTTTTATGTGTTGCAAATAACTTCTACTCTATGGTTCATTCTTTTTTGTCTCTTAATGCTATAACTTTATTGAGCAGAAATTTCTAAATTTAATGTCCAATTTATCAGTCTTTTCTTTTATTCTTAATTATTTGATTGTTAAATAAGTCTTTCCCTTCATGGACATAATTATCATGTTTTTCCATATCTTATATTCTAGGTCAGTATAGGATGTATATTATTGTTTGTGTTATTACTGTTCACCTTTACGTATACATCAAAATCCACCTAATATTGATTTATAGTGGGAGTCAGGTTTTACTCATTTTTCTAATGAACACAAAATTTTCAACCCATTATTGACATGCCTTTCTTTATGTACTGTTCTGTAGTGCCACATGGATAGATCAGGTGTAATAGGTAGATAGATTGATCATATATGTGTATATCTGTTTCTGGAATCTCGTCTGCCTCATTGTTCTATATGTCTATTTTTATGCCAAAACCACCATCTGCTAATTATTCTAGCTTTATATATGATATCCAGTAAAGAAATCCTCATACCATATTTTTTCAGTTTCTTGGCTACATTTGCCCCATTGTATTATGGGTGTTTTAGAAAATTATATTTTCCAGGAATTTATTTTCTCTAAAGTTTTATAATTTTTTGTCGTATTTCTTCTTGTTTTTGTTTTTTTATAATATCTTCATTACCTTCTCACTGTTTGTAGAATCTGGTGATAATAACATTTCCATTTCTGACATAGGCTATTTGTGCATAAACTATCTTTGATTCATTTCCTGAGGTTTTTATTAATTTACTTCACTGAGGGTTTATTTTGTTTCTGTTGTTGTTTCATCAGGGATTTATTATTCTTTTTAAAGAACTTGCATTTAATTTTATTGGTCCCCTTCATTGGAAAAAAAATAAATATGTATACACATATATGTGTGTGTGTGTGTGTGTGTATTTATTTATTTATTTCATTTTATCAACTTCCTACTTTATATGCTTAAAGATATGTATTAGCACTGGAGTGCTAACAAGGTAGAGAAAAATTTAGAGGTCCCATGTAGGGCAAGGTAGAAGTTCCAGATGGGAACAATCCACTTTATATATTGTATTTGCTATTCACTCTCCTCTCACTTTCTGTCTTATTTCAATGTAATATTTATGTACAAATATTTGTTGAACAGATGAATAGCAATTATAGTTACCCCACAGTGACTATTTTTCTCTTTAACCATTAGTTTATGGGTAGAAATAGATTACATGGTTACTTAGTATCTGTTGTGGGGGGAAATCTAGATAGAGAAACTAGGACTGCTATTTCTGATCTCTTATGCTGTTTTTTTATTTTTATTGACCCCAAATTGTATTATAGTGACTGCAGAAAATTATGCTAATTTCCTGAGCTGATTTATTAGTAACACAACTCTGAATAAATATAAAACTTAAAGGAAGTCATCTTGACAGGACCCAGAACCAGACCTAAATAAATAAATGTATAAAAATATAGAAAAGTAAAAAGCTCTTTATTTTTGCTTCCACATTCTAGAGAAGAAAATGTGCTCTTTAGAGCACTCCACTCTCTTAGGATGTTTAATGACATGAATCAGTGTGAATTTTTAAGTGGGTCCTTAAGTATTTTGTTTATTCATTTATTTTCTTATTTATTTTTGTGCATGTTTTAACTGATTCATAGTTGTAGAGTTCTTTAATTCAATATATAACATGTATCTACTTTCATTGAAATTTCACAATGTGTGCTCATTGAAGTGTGGTGCCTTTCCACTTGTAATTATTTAAAGAGAGGGACATAGAGTGATGATAACTTTAGATATTAACCCTTGGATTAGCTTTCTAGACACATTAGCAATGAAATGGAAAGTATTTTGCCAGTTGATACAAAGAAGAGCAGAAAAACATTAAGACTCACAAACCTGTCATTGGTTTGGCAGTGAAATACATACTTAATCTTATTCTTAAAAGGCATTTTGGGTTGAAAAAAAAAGTCACAGCTTTTTATGGAATTTCCCTGGTTTTTATCTTTAAGGTGAAATTTAAGACTACTTATTGCAAAAGATGTTGCCATGAATATAGTTGTTGGTTTACCTGAAGCACATTCCCTTAATATGCCAAACATAGGCAGTTAGTAGTTAAAGGATTTGTGAATCTTGTTCTTAGTGTGGTATATGTGAAAAATGATTGATGGTCAAGAAGATTAATAGAGAAAAGCAAATTCTTACACAGTTTCTTCAAGGTGCCATCAAAATGTGGAAAAAGGAATAGCAAAGATGATATAGTATGATAGAATGTTATTTGAATACATTTATATGTCAAGAGAGCACTAATAATATGTACTTGTTTATCACATATTTGTTAGTTTTCTTTCAGATAATTATGGCTTGTTTTATTTAAAATTTGTTATTATTCTAGAAATTGGCCATTTCTCGTGCTTCTTATATTTGTAGAGATTACAGATTACTTTTGTGCTATTTATAGCAAAATACTTCAACATTGTTCTAAACAGTGCTGTCTGAAAGAACTTTATATTATGAAAATGTTTCCAGTGTTTTCCATTATAGTGGTCACTGGTCACACATGGCTGTTGAGCACTTGGAATGTGGCTAGTGCAACTGAGGAGATGCATTTTCAAATTTATTTAATTTTAATTAATGTAAATTTCATATTAAGTATCCACATGTGGCTGACTACCATAGTATATAGTATGCTGTTTACATTTATCTGAGTTAAAACATGTAAAATACTTAACAGTTTTCAGATAATCAGTACTTATCATTTATTGTTGCTGTTATTAATATTATTATGTGTTTATAGTATATTTGGGAAATATGTTGGTCACATGAATTCAGTTAACAAGAATATTATGCACATCTTAAATATGCACAAAAAACCCTAAGAATCAGCTATACTCGTTAGGATCCATTCTCCTGACATTCACTGGCTTCAAAAAAAAAAAAAAAAAAAATGATTTCAATGGATTCTGTGTCCTGTGTGAAATTTGAGATCTTTTCATAATTTAAAGCTGAATTATATAATTTGTGAACTCCATATACTTCTTGTTCTTCTTTCCTCTATTTTTCTTTTTTTTTATATTTTTAAAATCACAATGATGCAGATTTGGACTTACATCAAAAAGTAGAGGAAGAACAATGCAAATTAAAACAATCTTTTTATTCCTGAATGTCACATTCAATTATGAAAACAACAAACACATACCTCTTCTATCTATTGGATAGGAAAAAAATCAGTTCCATTATTTTAGTTTCATAGAATCACCATATATATTTATAAGACCTCACAAAATGTTTGATTTAAACGTTTTAGGGGGCACACAACTTGCACCTGAAAAAAATTTTAACTACTCTTAAGAATACCTTAATTTCTGATCTCTGTTGATTTTCTGTTGTTACCCTCAGTTTGGAGCTACCTGTATGTCATGAATTTCCTCAGTACTCCTATGAAACAAGCCTAATCTGGATAATCATTGCTATTATTTCTTTTGTAAAATGGCATTTTCCCTACATTTCTCCTATAGTAGCCCTGAGGTCTTTTACTAAAACCGTATTTGAATTTTAACACACTCCTGTTCTTTAAGCTTAGGCAAAGCTTCTGAATGTTTCTGGATGATAGTTTTTGTTTTGTTTTGTTTTGTTTTGTTTAATACTCATTTATTTGAGAGAGCACCAGGAGAGGGAGAGAAAGTCTTGAGTAGACTCCTCACTGAATGCGGAGCCTGATGCAGGGCTTGATTTCATGACCCTGAGATCACCATCTGAGCCCAAACCAAGAGTGGTACGCTTAGCCAACTGCACCACCAAGGCACCCCAATGATAGTTTTAAGCTAAAAAAGTGCAGCTTCCCCAAATGTATATGTACTGTAATGTCAGGGGCCAAACTTCAGCAATAAGAATAAGTGATCCTCTTTTGTGTGAGTTTTTCTAGGATCAAAAATTTTGACTTCAATAAGAAAGCAACAGTTAAAAGATAATCAGAGAGAGTGCAACTAGAATGCAGTTAATGGGCTTCAAAACAATTAACAGGGATAAAATTTGAGATTAATATGTTGGAAGGTTAATGAACAATAATATATTTTTTCCCAGTCTGTAGTTTCACAAGAGGCACTAATAAGTTGGTAGTGAACCTTATATTGTATACAACTGACCTTACATTGGGCTGAGGAATGTCATAAATGATCATGTGATAGTGATTCATGAACTTTTATTCTTCTCTCCAAACCCTTAAGAACAGAGGACTGGCAGGTTACTGATCACTAATTTTGTCTGTATCCAGTAGACTGCAAGGAAACATTCCCCTTATTATTATTTAAAGCAGATGCACATAGTTGCTTGCTATATGGTTATGTCCCCTTCTTGATCTAACTATCCTCTAATTTTGTTCAAGTATCTACCTTTAAGTCCTTCTCAGTGAGCTTCACGCGTCCGTTCTCAGCCTAGCAGGTATAGTGAAGGGTGTCAGCCAGCCATGGTGGCCTCATCACCTTTCAAGAGGTTGGTTTGGCATGGAGTCCATGTCTCTCCTGGCCAGTAAGAGTGCTGTTGCTGGGAGTGCAGCCTGATAAGGGTTTTCTTGTTGGTAAAAGGTGACACAAGAGAAATCGCCCCTTTTTCTGCCTCCGAACTTCATTGTGAATGCAACAGTGCCGCAGCCTATAAAGCTATCCTCTAACTTGTAGGAGAGCTAGCCTGAGAACATAATCTAGAGCTAAAACTTATAAATAACCAGAATCCTTGCTGAAGGCATGGAGCTTTTGCAAAAACCAACCAAAGAAAGTGCTCTACCTCCCAATTTCCTGATTTTAGGGATTTTAACTGCCACATTATTTAAACAATTGAAATAGGGATTTTTCAGTTTCTTAAAGTCCAAAGCTTTTTAACTCATTTCAGTATTATATCTATATAAAGATATGTGTTAAATAATTATTTGAATAAAGGCATGATTAGGATGACAATTTCACTTTTTTTTTTCAAGATGCAGAAATAACTTTTACTCATAATTATGTGGATTAGGACTGGTGTAATTTGTCCATTCCTGCTAATTTGTATATTAATTTTTCACTTATTCTTGTTTCTAAGCTCTATCTCATTTAAGTAAGCATTTTAACACTTATATTCAGGATACAAAACAGTTTGATTTGTAATTTTAAAAAATGATCATGATAAAATCAAAGGAAAACAGGAAACTCAAGTAGAACATTTTATTAAAATATTCAGATACACAAAGAATATAAGTTCTGATTCAGATTCCATGAAAACATCTAATATATTCAGTAAGAAAATTTATTTGTAAATGTAATAATTGCACTAGTATTCTGAACTCCTTCTATTTTTACTATTGCATAAGATGAGTTTCTATCAGGTTTCAGAGTAGGATTTTCTATAAACTACATACCCTAGATCATACTGGATTTGGATGGTACTATTTCAGATGATTAGATATGGTCTCCAGGCATCCTGATGTTGTGCCATATAATGGATATGAGAAGGAGTATACAGAACTCTAAAAAAAAAAACCACATTGAAAAGGTTAGGATTTTAAGCATTAAAGTAACAGACTTCTTTCCAGATCATGCAGAATACAATGAGTTTTTAATGGATTTCCACTGAAGTAATAACTAGAGCATTCCTGACTCTCTCCCCATTACCTACAATCCACACTGCCTACACCGCTGACAGGCCTATGGTTGGTATGTGTCCTAGGCCCTTGGGGCATGAGAGTCACTGCCTTACCCTCACCTCTGGTGGAATGGGGACATAACAGTGGTAGGATCTTGACTACCTCTTTTCTGTGGTCCTGGTTTCTCTAAGTCTGCTGTATTGATCATAGTTAAACAAAACAAAAAAATACAAAACAAACCTGACTTTTAGTTGAGAGAGTTATATTTTATAGAGTATATTAGAAAACCTAAAATTTGCTAAGTTCTAATAGAACAAACACTGATTTCTTCAACAAAGAACATGCAAGGAAAACATGAGAGAGAAAATGGAGCCTAGAGATTAAAAGAGTCTTAGGAGACATGTCTGTCAGTTTGGATGATATACCTTATATTCATCCTGATTTTAAAAATATAGCAACAACAACAAATATAACCCCCCTATTTATTTACAAGATAGTGGGGATAGATTGAACACTGAATATTTAATGGCAACAAGGAATTACTAAATTTTTAGGTATGATACTGTGGTTATATTTTTTAAAGTCTTTATCCCTTAATATTACAACGTAAGTCTTTACAGGTGAAACCTAATGATATGTGGGATTTGTTTAAAAATACCCTGGTTAAAACCAAGAGTGAACCCTAATGTAGACTATAGACTCTGGATGGTGGGTAGATACAGATTTGTCAGTGTAACAGATGTACCATTCTGTTGTAGGATGTTGACCATGTGTTTGTGTGTGGTGGGGAGATATATGAGAACTCTGTGTGTCTTCTGCTCAGTTTTGCTATGGACCTAAAACAGCTCTAAACGTGCCTGGGGGGACGCCTGGGTGGGTGCCTGGGTGGGTCAGTGGGTTGGCCTCTGCCTTCAGCTCAGGTCATGGTCTCAGGGTCCTGGGATCGAGCCCCATGTCAGGCTATCTGCTCAGCAGGGAGCCTGCTCCCCCTGCCCTGCCTGCCTCTCTGCCTACTTGTGATCTCTCTCTCTCTCTCTCTCTCTCTCTCTGTCAAAATAAATAAATAAAATCTTTAAAAAAAAAAAATGAACCGGGGCACCTGGGTGGCTCAGTGGGTTAAAGCCTCTGCCTTCGGCTCAGGTCATGATCCCAGGGTCCTGGGATTGAGCCCCGCATCGGACTCTCTGCTCAGCGGGGAGACTGCTTCCTCCTCTCTCTCTGCCTGCCTCTCTGCCTACTTGTGATTTCTGTCAAATAAATTAAAAAAAAAAAAATGAACCAATACTACCATTCTGGTGTGTAGTGGAAATGGGTGGTAGTAGAGGTGAAACAAGAATGATAATGAGTTGAAATGATTGAAGTTGGGAGATGGGTATATGGTAGTTTGGTATACTATTCTTACAATTTCTGTATCAGAATTTGAGAATTTTCTCTAAGAGGTTCTGGAAAAGTATTTTGGAGAAATCTATTTCTCTGTTACAAAGTCAGGGAAGGTACACTTAGTTTAATACAACATCATTGTTTCTGAAACAATAGAAATCAAAGCAGCAACAAAGTTCAAGAACTGTGACATAATTTCTTCTCTAGCCATTCTTGATGAAACGGGAAAAAATGTGAAAGAGGAAATTTTTTTTTTATTTGTATAGAAAAAAGGAAATTGCTTCCAAGTTTCTTTAGAGTCATCAATTGCACTGCCATGTGCATACATAGCATAGTCTTGAAAGCACCTTGAAAAGTGGGTGTTTGATATGAACCCCCACTGTGTGCCAGAGCAGCCATTTCTCAGTAGAAAGTAAAAGATGCACAGTACCTTCCTAGCAGCTTTTTAACTATTACAATTTTAAGATATCAATATAAAAATGCCAAATTTAAAACACTTATATCATTTGTATCTTTCAGATACTAAATGTTAAAGATTAAAAAAAAAAAGATTAAATTTTCTTTCCTTTCCTAAAATGAAAGTGAGTTTGTACTACACCTGCCTACTTTGCCAGAAAGATACCTTAGGCTTCTCAAATATCCATTTATTTATTTATTATCCATTTGAAGTGGGGAGGGAGAAAGGTGGGGGCCTATATTAAGTTTTACTCTGTGTCTTGACTGACTTGACAGATCATCCAAATTGATTCTCTTTGTGCGCTGGGAAATATTTTCTTGTTTTCATTCCTAACAAAATAATACTAAAAGTATGTACAATATCATTATTGAGTAAAACACAAATTAAGAAGTCAAGTGTTGTGTCAGCCTTCAACCATATTAACCAAAGCTCCAAAACTACTAGAAATCATCTAATCTGGCACCTTATTACTCATTTAAATAATGGTAACAACTCTTTGTGGCCTATTTTCATTTAAAAATAATAGGGGGGAAAGAAACACTTTAGCTTTCTATATGCTCACCTTGACAAGAATGAATCTGATAAAATATTGCTAAAATCAGATGTAAGGAGGTTTTCCCAGATAAGAAGTGATGCGTCATGGCTAATCCTATTTTATACCTAAGTGAATGCTCATATTATCTACTTAAGAAAGAGATGAGAAAGATTTTACTTCATTTTCTTTCTAGTCTACTTAGTGCACTGATAAGAAATAGCCCTAAAAAGTCCCAAGAAGATGTAATACACTTTAATTTCTCCTTTAGTCTTGTAAATTAGCCGGTAATAGCCCTTTACTGCTCACACCTAAATTTAAAACACAGCACGGAATGCTGTCCTCCCTTTTGTCTTTGGGAATAGAATACAAAGAATAGTCAATAAAGAGTTACTATGGGTAGCTGAGTAATACTCTGGGTTAAACTGATATTTTCCAGATTTGTCAGCTCTTGTCGAGTATGAACAGTGACCACAAAGCCACTTAACATTGAACTGACTTTACAAACAGATTGAATCTGTCCTGGAATGGAAAATTCTCATTACACATTCAGAGAGACTAAAACCCTTCCCATTCCCAATAAAATAATTCCATTAAAATATTCTTCTTAGCCATGATATGGAAACGTGTCCAAATAACACTGTGTGTGTGTGTGTGTGTGTGTGTGTGTGTGTGTGCATGTGTGAGTGTGTCTGTGTATGTGTGTATATATTTTTGCTTCTGAAACAATACAGTTCACCATTACCACTTACCTCTGTTTTCTCTGGGTTACTCCAGTTCCCATAAACCGGATTAACAAATGCACAGTTAACACTTCCTTTAGTTTTCCTTGAAGCACACAGGACCATAAAAAAAGAATAATTATTGAAATGTAGCACACCACATTTCCAGTTTATTACCTGGTAGACATCTTTGAGGGACACATTCTAGCCAGCATATTTATTTTTATGAATGTATTACCATAAGTAAAGTTATTATTATTTTTTTTCTTTGCAGGACACTAATGCAACTACATTCTTGAAAGTAAATGTTATTTGACCTCTGAATATTTAAATCAAAATAAACACAGGGAGATAAAAAGTGGCATAAATTGGTCTTAAAATTGATTTCTTAAAGTATTACTCAGGTAGTACAAAGGGTACAACATTATAAAGAACCAGCTATACGGAAAGGCTACCTTAGACTTCAAAAGTGCCAAACACCAAATCCTGAGGACTATTTTTAGTGACAGTGTTTGTCATAAAAATCTATAGCAATGAGTCATTCTTTAACATTTTAAATAGCAAATTTAAATATGAGTTTTTTGAAGAGTTCTTAATGTTAGCATTTCCTTTAAATGAATCATAAAGAGATGTGTCCTTGATAAGCTCACATGTTGGTCTAGATCTGCTAATATACTCTGATTAACTGAACTCCTAAATGATCATTTTCTTTTTGTGGTTTACTTAATTACTTAAGAGTCCACAGACTTACTAGAAGACAACAAGCCTTGGAATACTTGGTCACAACTGTTGAGAATAAAAAATGCCCACCAGGGGAACAAAAAATATAACCAGATAACTAAATACACCCCATTAAAGATATACAGAATGATCCCATATATGCACACACACACAAGCATAATGGAGAATGGAAGACCAATTGTAGGATGATTGCCAGTGTCTTGAGGACAGCTAGGAGGAAAAAAATCTAGTAACACCTGAGTATTTTTGCCTAATCAGGGTTTAATGACAATAAGTCTGTCAATCATATACCCTTAAATCCTAAGGGAAAAGGCAGTAAAGAGGAAACTAACTTGTTGGGTTTTGTTTTATTTTGTTTTTAATTTTTTAAATTTATTTTCAGCGTAACAGTATTCATTGTTTTTGTACCACACCCAGTGCTCCATGCTATCCGTGCCCTCTCCAATACCCACCACCTGGTTCCCCCAACCTCCCACCCCCGCCCCTTCAAAACCCTCAGATTGTTTTTCAGAGTCCATAGTCTCTCATGGTTCACCTCCCCTTCCAATTTCCCTCAACTCCCTTCTCCTCTCCATCTCCCCTTGTCCTCCATGCTATTTGTTATGCTCCACAAATAAGTGAAACCATATGATAATTGACTCTCTCTGCTTGACTTTAACTTGTTTTTTGAAAAGATATCTTCAGTTAATGACTTCTTATTGTCATCTACCAAAACACATAGGCCAACAGCCTGGTCTGGGTAATTGTGTTTGGCTGGCAATGTGTCCTTTCTGTTGATTCAGTCTTCAAAGCTTCCTAATCTCCACTATTTCTGTACAATTGGCTTAAATATTCAATAGCTTAACCAGCTGACCCTCATTGAGTCTACATTTTGGGTATCAATCCATAGGGAGATATATATATATATATATATCTGAGCTATATTTGTGTGTGTGCGTGTGTATATATATATATATATATATATATCTGAGCTATATTTGTCGGTTATTATTGGAAAAAAATTCATAGATACGCTCTTAAATGATGCAACAAATATCTGTTAATTCCTTAACTACAGTAAGTGAGTACTTGGGATTTGCTACAGTTAGGTTGAATAAGTGGTATTTTATTCTTTGCCTTTCCTTCCTCCAGGACTAGTAGTCAATGTAAACTTCTCAGAGTGGTAAGCTCAGTAAATGCTACAGTTAGGTGCAGGCCTAGGCAGTGTTGCTTTTAGAATTGAGACTAGATAGGGAGTTGAATGGAAATTTCAGAGTATGTCACAATGCCAAAACAAAGGCTGGCACAGGAGAGACTGAACATCAAGGTAGGAAGTAACAAAACAAAATGGAAACTAGGAACTAGATAAAGATCAGACGAATGCAGACACCACTCAGAAAAATTAATCTCAGGGTGCCTGGGTGGCTCAGTGGGTTAAGCCTCTGCCTTTGGCTCAGGTCATGATCTCAGGGTCCTGGGATCAAGCCCCGCATCAGGCTCTCTGCTCAGCAGGGAGCGTTCTTTCCCCTCTCTCTCTGCCTATCTCTCTGCCTACTTGTGATCTCTCTCTCTGTCAAATAAATAAGATCTTTTTAAAAACATTTAAAAAAGAAAAATTAATCTCAGCTGAAATCAGGCATGAAATCAGGAAGCAAGAGGAAATCTAAACCATAGGCCTAGAGAGGACAGATGGTCCAAAGGCCAAGCAGGCAACCAGGAACTGAAGGGACAGGCTTGGCAGTCATTCGGATAGAAGTGAGGTGCAAGGAATACAAAAAGATCTTGATGTGAGACAATTATTTTTGGCTTTGGAGCTAGAATCCCAAATGACCTAGACCAAGATTGGCAGGCAGAAGTCAGGTAAATTGATCAGTTTTCCAGTTGTTAAATTCAGGTATTGGAGCAACTTTTTTCCCCCCAAGAGGATTTTAAGTCTTAAATAATTTTCTATTAGAGTGAAAAAAAAAAAAAAAAGACCTATAGGTGGTAGACTTTGGGGATCAGGTGACCACAAAGAAGGAAAGGTTGCACTTAAGGTAAGAATGTGAAGTTGTAGTAAAAGAGGAAAGGGTCATGGTATGAGTAGCAGAATGTGAGCAGTGGTAAATTTGTCCCTCCTTAAATTATGTTTATTAGCAGTCACAAACTACTACTAATTTTCCTATCAAAGATATGTCCCCAAATATGAATTGTTAGGCTTAATTTTTAATGTAGTTTCTGTTTATAGTATAAAATATCACCCATCATCAATAGATACTTACATTAAGTAAATTTCTAGTGTCCACTCCGTACATTTACTATTTCAAGTACTATGATATAATTTTCCATATGCATCAATTATATGTTTTATATTCAGACATAAAGAGTTTTACTTAAAGTGGTAGATCCTTCTATAAGGAAAACAAAACGTCTGTGAAGTTTTCTGCTAGTTCTAACACTGTAATGTATAATGATAAGCCTATATTAGGCTAAAAAATGCTACATTTAACTTAACACTATCTGTCAGTAGGCATACAGCTCTGAAAGAGTTGAGGTTTCAAAGAATCTCACCACCTTCAGGAATCAGCAGGGAATTGACTTGGAAGTTTGGAGTAGAGAGAAAAAAGCAGCATGGATCACATGAGTTTTCCATCCATAACTTAATCATGTGTTCACTTAAATTATTATTAAGCTCCTGCTGTGTCCAGTATGCATAGTAGCTATATAGGGTGGCATTTTGAATAGGCTGAAAGAGAGATGTCATTACTGTGAACTAGGGTAATTCCAATGGGAATTTCCAATTTAAATTTAGTGAGCATATGTATAACTCTAAAGGAATTCAATTCATGGCTTATTAACTAACAATTGTTTTAGTATTGATTAAAAACATGTAAGTGTTTATAATATGTATCTGAAATTACCATATATGGACGATGAAGAAAAAGAATAAAACAAAAACTCATTTTTGTTACATCTAGTAAACATGACTTTGAGGTAAATATTCATGTGTATTTTAACAGCTTTATTCAATTATCGCACATCATACAAATTTACTTATTTAAATATGATTCAGTGTTTAGTAACATTAATTTTATTATTTTTAAAACTTGTCAATATATAGGTAACATAAAATTTGACATTTTAACCACTGTTCAGTGTATAATTCAGTGGCTTTCATTATTTTATTATTTTTTTTTAAATTTTATTTTTTATAAACATATAATATATTTTTATCCCTAGGGGTACAGGTCTGTGAATCACCATGTTTGGCTTTCATTATTTTGACAGTGTTACGAACCATCACCTCTAGTCACAGGATGTTTTCATCACCAGAAATAGAAACTCCATAGCCACTAAACCATAGTTTCCCATTCTCCTCTTCCTCTAGCCCCAGGTAACCTCTGATTTACCTTCTGTCTCTATGAATTTGCCTACTCTAGGTACTTTACATAAGTAGAATTGTACAATGTTTATCTTTTTGTGTCTATCTTATTTCACTTACTATAATGTTTTCAAGGTTCACCCATATTGTAGCATGTATAAGGACTTCAGTAATTTTTATGGCTGAGTAGTATTCCATTCTGTGCCTGTGTTACACTTTGTTTACTCATTCATCTGATAATAGACACTTGAGTTGTTTCACCTTTTGGTCTATTGCAGATGGTGTTATGAATGTTGACATGTGAGTATCTGAGTTCCCGTTCAATTATATATCTTTTCACATGCTAATCTGCCATTTGTGTATCTTTATTGAAGAAATGTTTATAAAAGTCTGCTGCTTTTAATTTGGTGGTGGTTTTTTGTTATTGAGTTATAGGAGTTTTTTTTATAGACTCTGGATATTAAACTCTGATCAGATGTATGATTTCAAATATTTTTTTCTGTTCTGTAGGTTGCCCTTTTAGGATTTTTAAAGTATCCTTTGATACATGAAAATTTTTGATGAAGTCCAGTTTTCTTTTTGTTTTGTTTCTTGGGCTTTCGGTTTCATCTAAGAATGCATTGTTATCTTTTCACATGTATGTTGGTCATCTGTATGTCTTCTTTGAAAAAATATCTATTCATGTCCTCTGCCCATTTTTTAATTGGATTGTTTTTTTGCCACTGAGTTGTATAAACTCTTTATATTTTGGATATGAACCCCTTGTCAGATTATATCATTTGTAAATATCTTCTCCCATTCAGTAGGTGCTTTTTTGTTTTGTTGATGCTTTCCTTTGGTCTGCAAAAGCTTTTTATTTTAGTGTAGTGCCAATAAGCTTAATTTTGTTTTTGTTTCCCTTGCCAGAGAAGACTTATCTAGAAAAGAAAAGTTTCTATGGCTGATGTCAAAGAAATTACTGCCTTTATTTTCTTCTAGGACTTTAATGGTTTCAGGTCTGTATCACATGATCAGTGAAGTGCAAATTAAAACCACAATGAAGTATTACATTAAAATGGCTAAAATAAAAACCACAAGAATTAGCAAGTATTGGTGAGGATGTAGAGAAAAAGGAACCTTTGTGCACTGTTGAAGGGAATGAAGATTGGTATAGCCACTGTGGAAAAACAATATGGATGTTCCTGAAAAAAGAGAATTACTGTATGATCCAATAATTGCACCACTGGGTGTTTACCCAAAGAAAACAAAAACACTAATTCATAAAGGTACATGCACTCCAATGTTTGTCTATTTTGCCTAAGTGCTCTGGTTAAGTTTTTTTTTTTTTTTAAGATTTTATTTATTTGACAGAAAGAGATCACAAGTAGGCAGAGAGGCAAGCAGAGGGGTGGGGGAAGGAGGAAGCAGTCTCCCTGCTGAGTAGAGAGCCCGATGTGGGACTCGATCCCAGGACCCTGAGATCATGACCTGAGCTGAAGGCAGAGGCTTAACCCACTGAGCCACCCAGGCAGCCCCTCTGGTTAAGGTTTCTTATTGATAAACACATTCATCTCTAGCTTCTTGGTGCTAAAACCTTTACTAATATAAAACTAAATTATGGGGTGCCTGAGTGGCACAGTACGTTAAGCATCCAGTTCTTGGTTTTGGCTCAGGTCATGATCTCAGGGTCCTGGGATCAAGCCCCGAGTCAGGCTCTGTGCTCAGTGTGTGGAGTCTGCTTGGGGTTCTCTCTCCCTCTGCCTCTTACCATTATGTGTGCTTGCTTTCTCTCTCTAATCTTTTAAAACAAACAAAACATTAACAAAACCCTGAATTGTAATGACAGTGTATGATGAAAATTTATATGCCAGCATTTGGATAGTTTTAGGATAGATTCTGAATGTCAATGTGACCATCTTTAGACTAGATGAGTGAATAAACCTTTATTTAGGTTGAAAGAAAAGGTGACAGTGAACATGAGTATCACCCTGAATGTTGAAGAATGGCTATCAGGAAGATTACACAAAGAATGATAGATGGTGCCTGAGTTGTTTCTATTGAAAAGTCTGTACTCCAAAATGAACATCTGTTTACATAAATCATTAGCTTATTAATTAGTAACTATAATCCACTTTAATAATTAGTTTTGTTGGGCATGTCCTTTAATTTTATTTACCAAATTAATTATTGTTTTTGGTTATCAGTGGGTTGTTTAATTTCTTTTTGTTAACAACAGACATGTTTTTCTCTAAGTTATAGTATGTCATCTTGTATGTCTGAGAAACTGGTCAGGCTTCTTAGTCTAATCTACCAAATGCCTTCATCCCCACTACCATCTCAGGGGAACAAGCTGTCTCAATTTTTTCTCATATTTAAAAATAGGCTTAGAAAACACTCAGAAAAATGAGCTAAAAATTTTAGTGCAAATTATAAAAAAGGAAATACCATTTGAGAGGGCAGTGTGTGATGATTCTGGGTAGACTGTATTATAAAATTCTGTTGTAAAAACCTGTATGCTAAAAGGTATGGAAAACTGTCATCTCTGAAACTGAGGTAATCATAATGCAGTTACCAAGGTGATTTGAAGGGATGAACATGATAATTTACCAAAAAATGTTGCTGTTCGTGTGTGTGTGTATGTTTGTGTGTGTGTGAATCTTTTCTCATGCTTCCACTAATGAAATGATCTGTATATATTGCTTCTAAATGTTGAAGGATATTCTAAAATTCAAGAAATGATTGTTCTGAGTTACTTGCATGAAGGAAAATGATGCTTTACAAAGTGATGACTCATTTCTTAAGATGGCAGAATGATAGAATATTGCTGATGTTATCATCTTTTATAATTATTTAAATATATCCAATAATTCTAGGATACAAACTATGTACTAAAACATTGTGATAGGTCTTAGACTTACAAAGTTGGTCAGTAGATGCCTCTAGAACTTTTGGAGGGTGGTAGCTAATGGACTTCTGTCTCTTGGATGAAATTATATGTATAGACAATGTCTACCACAAGTAGATGCCTGGTAATAGTTGAATGCAATTCTCTTTACCTTCTTTTCTTATTCTTTCCTCCTTCTTTCAACTGTCTTTTTTTTTTTTAAACTTTTTACTTCTTTCTCCTGACCACAAAGCCTGGATTCAATGAAGGGATATTGGGATAAAGAAAAATAATAAGGAAGTATCAAAGTCTTCTGGAGGAGAAAGACCAAATCTAGTTATTCTTCTATCATAGTACCTAATGCAGTAGGAATCAACTGACTACTTATGGAAAGAATAATTTAATGTATATGGTCTGAAGCATTTATGATGGAACAAAATCCACTAACCTGCTTTCTGTCCTGTTCCCTCATGCCCACTTCTACCAATATACTTCCTAAGTTCCCACAGAGAAAAGATAATAATTTTTACTATCATGGAGTCACATTTGTATTTAGCTTTCTGTTCCACTTAGCACAAGACTTTAAGTGGGCCAGGAGCCTCCTTCTGCTCTCTCTCTCTCTTTCCATTTTTTTTTTTCAGTGGATTAACTGCCAGCTCAGATGAATAGCTTGGGGCTTCCAGGAAGACTAGAGGAAAAGAATGGGTGTGGCCCTTCTATCTCTCTCTATTACCTAGAAACTGAAAAAGTCATATGATTGGCAAAAAAACAACTTAGTGCAAATAACTTATTTTACAGTATTTGAAAAGTAAAGGTCTGAGTTCCTAATATCTCATGTATCTCTGAAAAATGAGAGGTATGAAACATCCATGTACAAATATAAAAATCTTGAAATGAATTTTCAGTCTATGAAGTATTTGATTTGTTACTATTAGGGAAAAATAAGTAACTAAAAAAAGTGACTTTTTTTAAAGGATACATCTAAATTATGAAATACAGTTATTTCAGTGGTGGAGACAGAATTCATTTATTCTGGGAGTCATGTCCATTACGTTAAATTTTGCTTAGCCTGATCAATGATGAATCGGGGGTGTCCCAGAGAAGTAAATCTCAATTCCACTCTCCCTGTTTCTACTCTGTCATTTAAAACTCTTCAGTTAGTTTTTTTCCAAATGTTCTTAGTCTTAAGACTTTGTTAGTATGCCCCAGTCTTTCTGAGTGTGCTAATCTTTCAGATGAAAATATATTATAAAATCTTAATAGAAATAAAGTATTCCTGGGTTTCCACTTTTATTCATCTATATTTAATTGTTCATTAAACATATTTTTGTCAAGAATGGATTTTTTTTTTTTAAGATTTTATATATTTGAGAGAACAAGAGCGAGAGAGAGGATGAGCCCAGGAAGCAGCAGGCATAGGGAGAAACAGGCTCACCACAGAGCAAAGAGCCCATTGTGAGACTTGATCCCAGGACCCCAGGATCATGACCTGAGCTCTTGGTAGACACTTAACCGGCTCAGTCATCCAGGCTCCCCAAAAAGAAATTTTTTCTTTTAAGAAATGATTGTTTCCTGACCAGGGTAATACTAATTTTTTTCTCTGTCCCATCAAACAGATTAATGAATTTTTGTTTGTTTTTGCTTCCTGATTTTATTTTTTTTTTATTTATTTTTTTTTTAAAGATTTTATTTATTTATTTTGACAGAGAGATCACAAGCAGGCAGAGAGGCAGACAGAGAGAGAGGAGGAAGCAGGCTCCCCTAGAGAGCAGAGAGCCCGATGCGGGGCTCGATCCCAGGACTCTGAGATCACGACCTGAGCCGAAGGCAGCGGCTTAACCCACTGAGCCACCCAGGCGCCCCGCTTCCTGATTTTAGATTGATGCACTTTTAAAAAAAATTTTTTTTGTTTGTTTTTTTATTTATGTGTTTTTGGAGTTTTTTTTATGTGTTTTTGAGAGAGAGAGCAAGCAAGCCAGGATGACCATGGGGAGGGGCAGAGGGAGAAGCAGACTCCCTGCTGAGGAGGGAGCCTGATGCAGAACTCTATCCAGGACCTGGGGATCATAACTCTAGAGGAAGGTAGATGCTTAAATGACTGAGCCCCGCCCCAGGTGCCCGATGCACTGTTTCCTATGAAATTGTCAGTGCTCTATGATTCACATATATTATCCTTTGTTTTTCCCCTTTCTCTAAGCCTTAAACAAGTTTTATTTCATACCTGGTCTCTGTTCATTTCCAGTCCAGATTTTAGCCCATTTGAATAAAACTTTTTAAAGGAGAATTATTACAAATTATAAAATTTAGACCTTATTTTGTTCTTTTCATGTCTTTCAGCTTGCAAAGATAAGTACAATAGAAGAATATAAATTAAATAAGAAGTAGGTATGAAGTTCAAGAAAGGAATTGTGAGGACTGGAAAATAGAACCAGAGGTAATGAAATGGGACAGTACATGAATTGAGAGTCTATATATTTACTAAATGAAGGATACAGCTTTGACTTTAAGATTCTTAAATTTAAATGTAAGCAGGACAATCAGTTACATAGGTAACTGCACTACAACTCAGTGCAATGTAGGCTGAAAGAGCAGCAAGTCCCCAGGGCAGTTCAAAATATCAGTGATAAAGTGTGCCTCAATAAAATCTATCTCGGAGAATGTGGTAGCAAGGAGGGGAATGAATTTTATGGAACCCTTGAAGCACAACAGTGCCTCAGAGAATTTGATTTCGGGAGCATTTTCATATGTTTATGTTTATTATAAAAAAAGTCAACAGATTACAGTTAATAAAAAGATTACAATTTGTAGTAGGTAATTACAGAGCAAACATTAAATCTGTTATAACAATCTATAGCTAGAATAAAATCACATAACATCATGAGGCATTGTAAGAATAAATTGAGTCTATCAAATCACCTTTTATCATTGAATGTGTACTACTGTAGAATACTATATAATCTGGTATGTATTTTAGATATATATATATATGTTTTATATATTTTAGCAGTATTCTATAGTATTTTGTGTGTGTATATATATAAACATACACATATAAAATAAATAAACACACTATATAATACTATATAATACTGCTAAAAAAGGAAAAAATCAGGACATATTCAGCTATATAAGAGTCTCTATTTCTAGCGAGATACTGAGTTTTGTTTTGTTTTAGAAGTAAATCTGGGAAGGAGAAAAAAAAAAGAAAAGCCAATTTTAATAAAGCAGGGATAAATTAGGGGGGCATATCCATGACTCAAGTTTTCTTTCCAAGTCCTTAAGGAACAAGCTGAACCAAATGTTTGGGTGAAGAAGTTCAGAAAGGATTGGGTTTGCAAACATAACCAGAAATGCCACAAAAAGGAGAGGAAAGGATTAATCATCTGGGGTCACAAAACCAAACAACTGGGACACTGAATTTTGCTAAACTCATTCACATGACACAGCAGCTGCCATATTTTTCTCCTCCTCTTTTCAGGCAGGAAATAAATATCACTGACTACAAAACCTGTCACTGTTTAATGCGATCTTGCTGTGGCAGAGAGCCTAAAAAGGAACATGCCCAGGAATATGGATGCAATTAGTGTGAATAAAGCTGACCCAGGTTCCTGTAGCTTAACCTTAGGGAGACCCCCCATGCTGCCAGTGTGAGCATAGTCTCAACTTAGCTTCTCCCCATCTGAGTGTAGTGTTAGCACATTCACAACTGCCCAACAGGAACCAGATGTAGAGCTGGACTCCCTTTGGAAATATATTTGGTAGCCCTTTGAAAATCTTCTTTGGCCTGTTAAAATTACTAGGAGTCAATCTTTAGGAAATAATTAGAGAGGACAACAAAGATTTATGTAGAAAGAGGCTTATCACAAATTATTTGTAATAATGAAAAATTATATAACTTAAATGTCTAATAATAGGATAATGGTTAAATGATGATACATGTACTTGAGAGGACATTAAATAGCCCTTTCAAGTAATGCTAGAAAGAATATTTATTGGTTTAAGGGCGGTGTTTCTCAAAGTGTAGTCTGTGGACTGCCAGAGGTCCTAAGACCTCTTCAGAGGTATACAAATTCAAAACTATCATCATCATCATCAGACCCATTGGTAAAAGATTCATTCAAATGCAAGCTAGATCGATGAATTTTTATTTTAACAGACTTTTTCACTGTGTTGAGATTTGCACTGATGTTGCACTGATGATTACAACTGTCAGTGCCTTAGCAGAGAACAAGACAATGGTACCTAGCTATATGTTACATTCTTCACCAGCACGTATTTGCGGTAAATTTTTTGACAAGTCCGTTTCATTTCAAAATGATCGTGTTGAAACAACAAAATTGATTGTATTAAATCTCAACTGTTCATGCAAGGTTTTTCTAGTATTCTGAGAACTATGCATAGAGCACTTTTATGGCATATTGTCTTGTGGAAAAGCACTGCAAGACCGAGTTGCTTGCTAAACTAACCACTTTTTTCATGCAACAGCAATTATATTTAGAAGAATGACTGACAGCTTGTGGTTATTCAATTTAGGGCATTTGGCAGACATTTTACTGAAAATGAACGTGAGCAATGATACCAGAGAAAACACCTGACAGTATCTCTTGCTAATGATAAAATTTGAACTTTCAAACAAAAGTTAGAATTCTAAAAAACTTGCATTTTCCATCAGGATCACAACAGCTTCCCAGTATTTTAAAGACTTGTCTGAAATTTTTTTCTTACATTGCATAATGAAATGTTTCAACACTTGAGAAGCTACATAACTCACTTAACATTTTCTAAATGAAAAGTGCAGGACACTACAGAATGGGTAAATGATCCATTCATAGTGCCAGATAGACTAATGAATTTTTAATGTAACAGTGCAAAGACTTCTTCATTGATAGGGTTTCAGATTCCACATTACAACTACACTTTACCACAATGTCAAGTTTTGGTATAATAAAAAACATGCATGATTACCTAAAAATCTATGAAAATATATCTCCCTTTTCAAAATGTTTATCTATGTAAGGTTGAATTTTCTTTATATACCTCAATCAAAACAATATACTGCAGTGCTTTTAATGCAATAGTAGACACGAGAATTCAGTGCTGGCTCTCACTAAATTTTTCTTTCAGTTTGAGTACCTCTGTTCTACTGAGCATTCTGGTTTCAAAGAGGAGTAAGTACCCATTTACCTAGCAGGAAACAAGACATACTTTTCTTCAATAAGTTTTTGCTATCTCTTCTAAAGATATTTTGCTATCTCTGTATTCTTTTCCTGTCTCCTATAAATGTGATGCCATAAAGTCCTACATTAATAAAGGTCATTTTCATAAAGTGATATGTATATTATATATGTATAATACATATATGAATATGTTTTTATAATATGTATTTTATCTTAATACATGATGGATTTTTTATTTTAAAATGAATTAATACATATAATTTAAAATACTTCTCAATTTTATAAATATAAATATAAATTTTGATAACTGAACCACATAAAAAAGTTTGATCAATAATGTTTGATGATGTAAAGGTATCTTGAGAGTAAAAAATCTGAGAGTGATCAGCATAAGGAGAAAAGAAAAAAAATTGGTAGACAACTCAAATTTCAAGATGCAAGCATGTGCACATATGTTTATACGTGTGCACATTGATAAAAGTTTAGAAGATACATCGAAGTGGTAATATTATGTATCTCTTCATGGTGACATTAAAGATAATTTTAAATTCTCTTCTGGCACTTTGTTATATTTCCTGGTTTATCATCGTTAAGTTGTTGTGTTTTAGAATCTTGGAGGAGATGAGATGGTTTTCCAGTTCAGATACTATCAGGAGGCATTACCCCAGCTTGAGCTCCATACCATCCTGCCCCAACGCCTGTTAGGTCATTTGCCTAAAAGATAAGATCTGCCATGCTCACCAGGTTTTCCTGATTGCCTTCTTTTAGCATTTCTTCTCAAAGCTAGTCTGGTCCACCTTGCTGCACTCCCTAACAGTTGTTGGATAGGCTGCACTTTTTCATAAATCCTGCTTTTGCTCTGAGGTTCACTCTCCATTGGCCAGAACTGAGCTAGCTCTGGAGCCAGATAAACTTTTCTTTGTATTCCACTCTGTGTGGTGCATTTTACTACCAGGACATATGGTACTTTTTTAATTGGAATGAAATACTTTTCCATGTAAATTGCTCTATATGAAAACTCTAATTTCATTATTGAATTCTTTTAGACATATAATCTGTTTGATTGAAACTGATGGCAGTATTGAAGTTAATTATCAGTCTTCATGATTTCCCTTAGCAATCACCTAGCAACTTGCTGCTTTTTAAATCTTTTTACACAATTTAAAATTTACAACACTATATGAAAATCTGTATAGAAAGAATGGACTTAATATTTTATTATGACTCACAAGTTTCCACAAATTTTTAAAAATATACTGTTTTGGATTTATTCATATATACAGCTAAAGCTCTCTTGGACCTATCAATAAATTTAGCTTATAATACATTAAAAATGGAAAAAAAAAACAAAATGGCATTTTCCTGTCTTAAAACAACCTCTCTTATAAAACATATTTAGAAATTATAAGTACCCATGCACACAAATTAGCATTCTATGTAGATTTCTTACATTTCTACATTCTATGTAGGTTTCCCTATTAATTCCTAGTAAATTTACCATCATTTTAAAAAAAATTTTTTATTCACATATAATGTATTATTAGCTCCAGGAGTACAGGTCTGTGAATCACCAGGTTTACATACTTCACAGCACTCACCATAGCACATACCTTCCCCAATGTCCATAACCTACCATCCTCTCTCTACTCCCTCCACCTGACAACCCTCAGTTTGTTTTGTGAGATTAAGAGTCTCTTATGGTTTGTTTCCCTCCCAATCTCATCTTGTTCATTTATTCCTTTCCTACCCCCCAAACCTCCCATGTTGCCTCTCAGCTTCCTCATAGCAGGGAGATCATATGATAATTGTCTTTCTCTCATTGACTTATTTCACTAAGAATAATACCTTCTAGTTCCATCCACATCATTGCAAATGGCAAGATTTCATTTCTTTTGACGGCTGCATAGTATTCTATTTCATATATATATACCACATCTTCTTTATCCATTCATCTGTTGATGGACATCTAGGTTCTTACCATAGTTTGGCTATTGTGGACATTGTTGCTATAAACATTCGGGTGCACGTGCCCCTTCGGATCACTACATTTGTATCTTTAGGGTAAATACCCAGTAGTGCAATTGCTGGGTCGTAGGGTAGCTCTATTTCCAACTTTTTGAGGAACCTCCACTGCTGTTTTCCAGAGTGGCTGCACCAGCTTGCATTCCCACCAACAGTGTAGGAGGGTTCCCCTTTCTCTGCATCCTTGCCAGCATCTGTCATTTCCTGACTTGTTAATTCTAGCCATTCTGACTGGTGTGAGGTGGTATCTCATTGGTGCTCCACATCACTCGGCATCAGGGAAATACATACCATCATTTTTTCTTACATTACCTGTTTTAGTCACACTAACCATGCCACCCTCTGTCATGGCTTGTGCCTTTACACAAGATGTTCTGTCTTTGTGATGTTCTTCCTCCTTTTCATCTAGTGGATTTCCGTCCATGATTTCAGACTTGACTGGTGCAGCACATTCTCACAAAATCCTTCTTCAATGTCTCTAGCGTATTATTCTCATCTCTGAAGCAAAGTCGGCCTCTTCTTTACCTGTGTTTCTCCATTGCTGTGCAGGAAGTGACTGTATGTGCTTAATACGTGCTTGCTGAAGAACTGCTGTTATTTGCTTTTCTAGGTGCCTTCTTCACCAAAGTCTAAGTTATTATTTATTTTTATATTCTCATCATTAGCACAGTGCCTGCCACAAAATAGGTGTTTATTAAATGTTTGCCAACAAATACCTGAATGGATTGCTAGGAGTTTTATGATTTATGCCTTTCTTTTTATAAAGATGAATATAAGCTGGTCTTTTACATTCTGTTGTCATTCTGTCCTTTGATTCATTAGTGAGCTAGAAATTTTAACACAGTAAACAGATTGATGAACTTATAGGAGTATCCCTAAGGATGCTTTAAGGAGAAATTGTGTGAAATATGATTCAAAAGCATAAAAGAATCTCTCAGGAGAATAGCAAAGCAGTTACTGAAGAAAAATTATGAAACTGATCCCATTCTCCCCCCCTGCCAGATTCCCCACCTTTTAATAACTCCTAATGAAGGAAAATACTTAGCATCTTGATTCTCCAAAGGTGCTGAATGTATTTGCTGCATACCATGGGAGAGCAATGTGATTTACTAAATGATTAGTATACTTATCTGTACTGCCTTCCTCATTTAAGCAGGTTACTTTTTTCAGTGAGCAACTCTGATTTCTTGGACATGAGGGAACAAATGTAACATAATGTCTTCTTGCTATGTAAGATTTATAATAAACAGAAGATGCTGAAAAGGTCCTTGAATCCTGACCTGGGGACAATTTTTGTTAAAAAGTCACCTGTATTAATATGGTAAAATATCTATCTTCAGATCAAATAATTAGAACACGGGGCTGCTAGATGGTAAAGTGCTCTTTATAAGTTTTACACGGATTTTATTTCTTAGACTATTTGGAGTCCATGTCCAATGACCATAGATTTGAAACAACTTGGGATAGGTAGTAACTGCAACATACACACTTATGCCAGTGCAGCTTGCATTATTCATGACTTGTATTTCTCATACATTGCATATAAACTGTTTTTGTTTAGTCAGTATCTTAAATGATCAGAGAATTAAACAATGACTTGATATTTAGTAAAAAATTGCAAATCATTTAAAAATTCATGTGAAATTTCTAATTTTGTTCCTTTGAGAAGTAGATTACTTTCTTTTTTAAAAGATTTTATTTATTGAGAGAGAGGGAGCAAGCGTGCACAAGTAGGGGGAGGGGCAGAGGGGCAATCAGACTCCCCACTGAGTGTGCAGCCAGACCTGGGGCTTGATCCCAGGACCCCAAGATCATGACCCGAGCTGAAGTCAGATGCTTAACCGACTGAGCCACCCAGGCGCCCAATAAATCACTCTCTTGAAAAGATTTCATCTGTACACTCACAAATTACTTCTCTAAGTAAATAGAATGAGAGTAATAATGTAAGTAAAATTGTTAATCAGATTATCAGCCAGGTTGATTAGATTAGGTGTCAGTTGCCAGGCTAAGTTTTCAGAAACTTCAGTGCCAAATCTGTCATAAAGGTGGACACCTAAATTAAATGGTCTAGTATGAGGACAGTATTGAGAATGGACACAATTACTATTTCAGCTAAATTCGATTTCTTGAAATGCCCAGGTTTTTTGATGTTCAGTTTCTTCCATAGATTTTGAGTGCTTATACTTGTAGGTTTTTGGTATCCTCTAATGTTCAACATTACTATTCTAGGATTTAAGCTTCTGATTATGGACTGATTTTGTAACCCATCATGGATCCCATTAATGAGTTTGCAAAGGGTCATATGTGTAGGCATCATTTGGTATTCCTTTATTTGCTTTCAGCTTCCACAGAATGAATGAAAATTGGCCAAGCTGGATGGAATTTCTTCAAGAATATCCAACAATGATATCCCAGTGTTTTGAGTCATCTGTGAGGATTCTAGTATAAATAAATTCTGGAGCATTAAGGCAAGTAAAATACTCTTTTGGAGTAAAAAAAGAAATGTTCATTTGGGTTCCAACATCTTATTTTAGATATTTGAAAATTCAATTTAATAAAATATTTACTGAGATGAATTCCTACCTGCTATTTGTTGAATTTAGGAATATAAATATGAATAGAGCAAAGATCTGCCATTAAGAGGCTTCCGAGTCTGTTATAGGGGTCATCAGACCAAAAGTCAGTGTGATGAAGGCTGGGAACAAAGTGCTTTGGAACCTCAGGAGTGGTTACTTCTGCCCAGTGTGACCTGGGAAGATCCACAGAGGACACCACTTTTATGGTTAGCCTTTGAAAGTCTTCTTTTATTATATTTTATTTCTATGGTAAAGGAAGAAGTAAACCTAGCATTTCTGGAAACTTCCCCTATATTCCTTTGACCACTAAGTTGTTGGACATTATAGTCTGGAAAGATGGCAGTTGGTATCACTCATTCTGTGTCTTGGGTATATTTAGCCCATAGAAACTCAGTTCAATTATTTTCATATATTATTGCAAATTTACGAATCCCAGCCATCTGACTTTTCATCTGTCCTACATGTTACTTACATAATGCACGGTGTGCTAGGCAAGGTGCAAGACAAACCAGTGCTGTGCCTGCTTTCCAGAGATTTATCCACAAATGGAATTATGAGTTCCAGATACTGTTTTTAACTATCAGTCTGTTGTTTGGTCAAGACTGCCATACAGATAGATTTGCCAGGTGTTTAGTCTAATACTGAATTGTAATTTAGGAACTTTTTTTTTTTTTTTGATAAGCCTTAACTATCACAGGGAATTGTAATGCAAATATAAAGGTAGATCACTACTAGTGAGACTGAAAACACCCTAATAGCTGAAGGTGTAATGCAGTCACATTACAACCGGAGAATACTCAGGGCCCTAAAGAACCAAGTTCAATATTCTGTTTGACTCATGCAGTTTTGGAACTGGGAGAAAACTTTAAAATAATTTATCACTCCCCATGTAATAGGTGTAACATGGGTTACAGGAAGGAGTAATTTAAGCAACATAAACATTTTAAGTTTGTAGTTCTATTTTATATTAAAAATAGAACAGAAATATAAGAATGACACAACAAAACCATGCTTTCACAAATACTATTTCTTTGGAGAAGGCTAAGAAAAAGAAAAGTCTATTTAAAGATAAATACATAAATAAAAGTAATAGTAAACATAATATGTAGGCCCTAAATTGTGGGGACATAAATGATAGAAGTTTGGGAAAGATGACTGAGTTCAACTTCCCCATTTTACACGTGAGAAAATATAGAATATGGTTTTCTTTCTGTTCTCCAAACCCATCTTTCTTCCTGGATTTTTGCCTCTCTCTTAGTGGCATTATCAACTATGCAGTTGCCTAAGTACAAGATCCTCAAATCAACTTTGACAGTTGTTTTTTTCTCATCTCCTATATTAAGGCATTCAACCACTGTCGGATTCAAGAATTTATAATCTCTCTTCTAAACCTCTTGTGTAGCCTTATGTCCTAAAAGATTAGATATTTCTAATCTAGTCGCATGCTCTGCCTGTGTGTGTGTTTAAACACAGATACGATCTGGTCATTCTTCTGCTTAAAACACTTTCCTGCCTTTTGTCAGCTAAGGTCCTACCGGAAAATAGCTGACATAGTCAAATTGGAGAACTGGATGTTTGATAAAGTGAAAGTTTGCAGAGGTATGCCAGAATGTAGAGGAACAAGAAGAGATGGTGCAATAGACTGGGCCCGTCATCAGGCCTGCTGTCACCCTAGGCTGGAAGGGGGAAGGAGGAGGATGTTGGAGAAAGTAGCAGTAGTATACAGAGGGGCTTTTGACAGTTCTTCACTTCTAGCAGCCAGCTGGAACTTCACTGTAGGAAGTAGTCAGGGTTATGAACACCCAGGCCTTCTCTTTTTCCTTCCTCAAGGTACCCTACTCTGGCCAAACATAATGTAAATTCAGATGACAAGGGATCCCATTAATGCAATTGATAAAGGCCAAGTCTCCAGATCAACCTTCTCCTCTTCCCCATCCTGTTTAGTGGAAAAGAGTGGAGGGTGGACCTGAGGGGACAGATAGAAAATAGCCAGCACTCAGCTCATTTTTTTCTCAAATGAGTTGAAATCCCCTGAGTAGGCATTCAGACTCTAGTCACCTCCCCCACAGAGTAGTACTAAGTGTAATTTTTTGTTCCCCCTCCCATATTTTGTAGCTGTGGTGGCCATTTTTGGAACTCTGAGTGTCCACATTATTTTTTTTGAACTCCCTAATCTCATCTTTGTCTCGTTGCTACCTCCCTTTTGTAGCCCTCTTAATCCTTCTTCCATGTGAATTGCTAGCTCCCTCGAATGCCTCCATGTGATGTTTCAAGACTTGTCTTATGTACCGCTCACCCCACTCAAATGAGAGGCCACAGGGTAGGAAGTGGAATTCCAACGAGAGGAGCAGAAATGTAACTGTCTTGAGACAAATGCTTTTTCCTCTAAATACTCTATCGGCCTTTTCTTCCATTTCGGGAAAAGAACACAAAGTTTAGGATTGGGGGAAAGTATCAGGGAATAAATGGTATAGGCTTCTCTTTAAAATAGAGAAGAGAGAGGAGGAGGAGGAGGAATCACATGTTGTCCAATACCATTTTTAAGGGGAGGATTTGGAAACCCTGTTCTCAATTTCCCTTTTCCAACTCAAAGCAAACATTTGGCAAGATTGGCAGAGCATGGCTCCAGTATACAAAGGAACTGAGACTGGGGAGTGAGGTTCCTAGGTTTTAATGGCTGTATTTCTTTTTTTTTTTTTTTTTTTAAAGATTTTATTTATTTATTTGACAGAGATCACAAGTAGGCAGAGAGGCAGGCAGAGAGAGAGGGGGAAGCAGGCTCCTCACTGAGAGCCCGATGCGGGGCTCGATCCCAGGACCCTGGGATCATGACCTGAGCCGAAGGCAGAGGCTTTAACCCACTGAGCCACCCAGGCACCCCTAATGGCTGTATTTCTTGTGGGCAAATGCACACAACTGGAGAGAGCAAAGGTTTGCCAGCATTGTGACACACCCTTGGTTGCTGCTGCTAGTGGTTGTTGTCTAAGGGTAAGTACCTATTTCTGGGATCAGGGCAGCTTCACTAGTGACACTGTAGCTGCAAAAGGAGCTGAGTGCCTTGAACACAAAGTAAGTGAGGTTTTGGTTTTTACTAAGGATGGATATTCATTGCTGGGCCCAAGTTAGGCCTGTCCGGGGATCTTGAAGTAGAAAAAGTAGCTGCCCTTCTGCCTCCAAAGCTCCACATTATTATACAAGGTGTTTGCAGTGACAAGGGTCTGGTAGAGAGAATATAGTATTATAGGGATAGATAACTTTATCTGTGGGCAGGGCCACTCATTCAGGCATCTCCAAAAACAAGAACACCTGAATCTCCCATGGGGTTATAGGCAGCTGGTTCAGCTGTGGAGACCCTAATCACCTTCTTTCTTATCAGAAATATAAACACCAGTCATTCTCTGGATTATCCTTTCCTTCCACTTTACCCCCAGAATATTTTGGATTACGTTTCTACTGTTACACTTATCATAGTTAAACATATGTTATGAGTTAGAAAGCAGGGTATCATCTTACATATCATCAAGCTCTCTCAATACTAGCACACAGGAAACTTAATAAATGTTTGTGGAGTTGAACCATGAAGCATTTCCAAGATCGCATTCAGATCTTGTCATTTCCTACTCCATAGTCTTTCCACTGTTGCACATATTTACAGTCCTGTGAAATTACTTAGAAATTTCCAGATGCAAACTTTAAAAAAAAATCCTCACATGGACATATCTTATTTCTTAGCGTAACTAAATGAAATATGTTTATTTTCAACTTTTATTAAATTAACACAATCCCTTAGGAGTATCTGTCACAGTACAACATAATAAACAGCTCTTTATTGCCAGTTTCTCCACAGGCAAAGAAGATATAATCTAAAGTAGAAAAGCAGTGGGTATTGTATGGCTTCAGGTAAGGTGAGAATAAACGGTCCACTATTGATTTGTATCCTTTATTTTTCATTTCTTTTTTTTTTTTTTAAGATTTTATTTATTTATTTGACAGACAGAGATCACAAGTAGGCAGAGAGGCAGGCAGAGAGAGAGGAGGAAGCAGGCTCCCTGCCGAGCAGAGAGCCCGATGCGGGGCTCGATCCCAGGTCCCTGGGATCATGACCTGAGCCGAAGGCAGAGGCTTTAACCCACTGAGCCACCCAGGCGCCCCTTATTTTTCATTTCTAAGTATGTTTGGTGATCGCATCTACTTTTGATTACTGAAACAATTCTAGAAGGCTTTCATATTTGTCACTTCCTCTCAAGTGTCATGAGTTACAATCTGGTGGATTTTGTGCCATGGGAAGGGGGTACTAGGTAATTTCAGAGACCTTTCATGATGACCCCACCCCACACTACAGTGCCTTTGCTTACAGTCCCTCCAGCAATGTTTGTGTATTGATGCTACCCCAAATCTCTCCTACAGTTGACGACCAGAAATGGGATCTTGACCCCTAGGTGGGCTAATCATTAGGTCTTCTTTGGAATAAGTAATGGGGACAAAAAGACAAAGATGTAATTTCTCCACAAGTCTAAAGCCATAATGGGTAACTAACACCCCATTGTAAGCAGCACCATTTTTATAAAGATGTGCAGAGAGAGAATTACCAAACAAAGCAGTAAAAAGCAGCAGAGATGAGAAGCAGATGAAGAATACCACTGGGTCCAGCCCTTCCCATCCTCATTCATTGTTATCTGAGCTCATGAAATGTACATTTTTACGCTAAATTCTTTATTCTGATTAAGCTAGCTTGAGATGATTTCTTCTGCAGTCAGAGTCCTCACTAATATATTTGGTAGCAAGTAGCTAACAGAAAGGTCACAGAATGTATAATAAAATCTATGAAACAGATCTCTAAAAACAACTTTAAGAAGCTTATTGGTGTGCTTAGCATTGTTTGAGCACGCAGTGCTTCAGCCTGTGTTTTTGAAAAATAGTAATAATAAAGGTTTCTCTTAAGTCACTGAAAGGCTTCTTATGCTACAGATCCTTTTTACAGAATCTAATGAAAAATCTCAAGGTTTATTTAGAAAGAGTAACAAATTTCCTGCTTATGTTAATTCCTGTATACTTACGTTTTGGTATTATTTTTGGTGTGAATCAAAAGACAAAAATTTGATGTGCAACATTCTTATTTAAATGTAATCTGTAGACATAAGCAATGTTTTTGGTGATTCTCAGAAGCAATAATGGTCAACAAAATAATAGCTAGTCTTCAGTAGTCACATAGTGGATACCGATTATGCATTCCGAGCTAGATACTGGGGACATGAGAAAAGGACTGGTTAATATGGAAATAGTTAAGTCATAATACTACATAATAGTGCTGTAACTGTCTTCCTGAGGACAACATTCTGACAGCTCAGTGACTGAACCTGAAGGGAAGCCAGGATGTTTTTGTTTGGTATCAAAAATGTGTGGGTTTGGATAGCTCTGTCAGGCAGCGGGTGTGGAAAGCCATGTGTTTTGGGGGAATGGTGAGAATTTTTCCAAAGACTAGGGGGTGGAAGGGTGGGGATGGTGGAAAGTTAAACTTGGTGCAGTGGTCTTTGAACATTGCCATTTGAGTTTCCCTAAAATAATTTAGAAAAAAAAAAAAAACTATGCCCCCTCTTTTATATTATTAACATCTAAAATTTTTATTATGAGTTTAGTGGTTGCAAGGGATATAATTTCTGAAATATTTTATGCGAGTTCCTTAAAATTATGGAATTTGTCTGCCATGAAATCTAAATGACAAAGTCATTCCTGCTCTCTCCTCAACTCCGACTTAATGTTCAGAAAAAGACATGTTCAGAAAAAGAAACGTTAAATGTGTTCCATGACAATCATCTCGATTAATTTTCAAATTCTAAGTAGGAAAGGAGAGAGAGGGAAAGAGAGAGAAGTAACTTGGCAATGGATTCCTCTCCTACCTCTCCTTTTGTACTTCTTCATCCAAGTATCTTGGTACATGAGTCCCTTTTGGGGGGCTGTATTCTCAGTTCATACCTCTGTTTGGCTTCCTGGGGGGTAGGCCTTTGTCCTCCCCTTTTCATTTATTTTGATGAGACTGAAGATACGTGTGAGGTGAAAGAAGAAATGGGAAAGGAGAAGCAGCAGGCCAGATGCACCTTTTTCAATCAGAAGAGTAGGTTAAATTTGAATGTCTTTCTGAAACTACTTTTGCTGTACACTTTTGAGAAGTCTCTGAGACCTAAAGTAAGCATCCTCTAGCCAGGAGGCCTCTTGTAGAGAGAATGGGGGCAGCTCCAGTTTTGGCCTATCTGGTTCCTTTGAGGGGCTCCTCTCCTCAGTCCCACAAATGAGAACTTCATCATTGTGGCCTCTGGGGCAGGATGTGTAGTGAGCAGTTCAGGAGATCATTAACAAGAGAATACAGTCTTGAGTGATTATTTGTGTTGGGAATAAAACCTTTTGAGATTCTGGAACTTAGAAGAGAAGGTACTAGAGAGAGGGAAGTGGACAGGGAGGTAAATCAGAGCGTCACAGGCAGAGATACTGTCTGGAACCTCTTGTAGGAAGTGGAGACTAATATTTGGGTACCTGATTGAGTGAGCTATTTCAAGAAGGTAATTTAAAAACATCAAAATGCTTTTCTTCTTTTACAGTCATTTATTTCTACATTGTTTTATTAATCATCCTTCGTTCTCGGTCCAGTTCACATATGTTGGGCAAATTTCATAGCTATATCATCACTTTTAATGATCAAAAGTTACTTTTTAATGATTAAAAGGTAATCCAACCTACTTGAAAGATGCCAATATCAGATTCTAACCTCAATTTGCATCCTGCTCCTTCCCCATTTCAGACTTGACATCTGACTGTAACTACTGCTTAGGGTAAGGAAGAGGATGAGCGTCATGATCTAGCTTTGCTACATTCCCACCCCTTTTCTTGAGGCTTAACTTTCTGGTGTAGACACTGAGAAGAGGGGGAAATGGGTGCCTGGAACATTCCTACTGCCTAGTTAGCTGTCATAGTACAGGGCCCCTCTTTCCACCCCCACTGTTTGCACAATGCATTTGTGTAGTTCTGACTTTTTTGGTGGACTTCTCCTGTCACGGACTCCATGGTGATAGTATATGGAATTTGCGTGTATGTGTAAATCCGCTTCATTGTGCCCCTTCTATAATTAAATAAAGGAAAAAAAGGGCAGCTAAGTCAGCTGTCATCTCGGTCTGGCCTCCATTCCCCTCTCCAGGAGAGGCATCACCTCACCTAAACTAGCAGCTGCCTGAACAGCCATCCAGCTCCAGTTCATCTCTGTTCTCTGTGCTTCTTCAGATTCACTGAAGAAGGAAGCTCTACATTCTCTTCCTTTCCTTTGGAGGATCTTGCACAACTGGGATGCAGCTAACCCCCCACTGCCATCTCCTATCTTCTTACTGTTCTCTGGTATATTATACCACAGATCTTTTAAGGCCAATGATGCAGAATATTCTCATGGCTATTTTCAGAACACTGAACCAAAAATTATCTTTGTCTGAAAGCATACATATGTCAAATAGTCCCAAGAACTTTTCTTTTTCTATATTTGCTCTAATAAGCACCAGGAAGCAGATTTTGCAGATTTTTCACCTTTTTTTCTGAACATCACCAATCTGAACTGTTGATTCTCTTGGAGACCTCCCATCATTTGGTGTTGGGTGGTGCTGGTGGTGCTGTATCCTTCTCCTTCTTTGTTGGAAAGAGGTAAAACTTCTTACCATAAATGCTGCACTACCCTAAAGACAATGACTCCAAGAATGCCTCTTCCTCTTTTCTTTCCAGTCTTTTCCTTGGGGTAGACCAGAGAGATGAAAGATTGGATGGAAAGATTGGACGATGACAGTATAAATGGTTCTGCTTCCATTACAAGCCTTAGTGGGTTGTATTTGATGATCCCAATTACCGGTAGTTTTCGACAGCTAGGAACCTCTTATTTGAGGAATGTAGCCAGTTTCCCTCAGTTTCTTGTTAATCTTCTGCAAGAGGAGTTATTGTCACCTAAGAACTCTGGTGTGTTCAGATAGGGTAATATAAGCAGTTATGTCTAAGCTTTTCATCTTAAATAATGAAGTTACCCTTTATTTCTGGTACCTCGAAGGTAGGTTCCAGATATGGAAATGACAGGTACTAATATCCTACATGTTGAAGTCAGTGTACCTAGAAAACAATTCTATGTAGAAATCTAGGAAATGGTTGAAGGCATAGTATGGATGTGGAGATTGGAAGAGAATTTCAGTAAGGGAAAGATGTTTTGAAGCCATTAACATATAGACAACATTAAACCTTGGAGATGAATGACATCTCCCATGGAGAATGTGTAGATGGGAAGGAAAGCAGATATAGAGGGAAAGTATAAAATTGAAGGACAGAAATGAGAGAGAAAAAGAAGTGGCTGTCAGCTGTCAGGTTATGGTGTAATGCCAACAGCATTTGTCTAAGAGATCGCTCCATAGCCCCCATGGTACAGACTGTCCAACACATATCTGCAGGAGTGAAATTTAGGGTTCTTTTTGAATATTCTCACTGTTTGTGTTAATATGACAACTTGTTCACATATTGTGATGATTAATTTTATGTGTCAACTTGGCTAGGCTATAATGCCCAAATGTTTACCCAACACTAGTCTAGATGTTGCCATGAAGGTATTTTTAGGTATGATTAACATTTACAATCAGCCAAGTTTAAGTAAAGCAGATTTCTTCCATAATGTGGGTGGGCCTTTCAATCATTTAAAGGCTTTAACAGTAAAGACTGAGGTTTCCAGAGGAAGAAGGAATTCTGCCTCAGGGCTACAATGTAGAAGTACTACCTTGTTTCTAGCCTGATACATTTGCCTGGTAGATTTTGGACTCAACCCAGCACCATCAACTCATTCCCCCGGTCCCCCCCTCTGGTGCACTTTTCTTTCTTTTTCTTTCCATTTTACTTTATTTTTTTTACAGTGTTTCACAATTCATTGTTTATGCACCACACCCATGCTCCATGCAATACATACCCTCCAATACCCACCACCAGGCTCACCCAATCTCCCACTCCTCTCCCCTCCCAAACCTTCAGTTTGTTTCTCAGAGTCCACAGTCTCTCATGGTTTGTCTCCCCCTCTGATTTCCCCCATCTCACTTCCCCTCTCCATCTTCTCATGTCCTCCATGTTATTCCTTATGCTCCACAAGTAAGTGAAACCATATGATAATTGACTCTCTCTGCTTGACTTATTTCACTCAGCATCATCTCTTCCAGTCCCATCCATGCTGATACAAAAGCTGGGTATTCATCCTTTCTGATGGAGGCATAATACTCCATTGTATATATGGACCATATCTTCTTTATCCATTCGTCCATTGAAGGGCATCTTGGTTCTTTCCACAGTTTGGCAACTATGGCCATTGCTGCTATGAACATTGGGGTACAGATGGCCCTTCTTTTCACTACATCTGTATCTTTGGGGTAAATACCCAGTAGTGCAATTGCAGGGTCATAGGGAAGCTCTATTTTTAATTTCTTAAGGAACCTCCACACTGTTTTCCCAAGTGGCTGCACTAACTTGCATTCCCACCAATGGTGTAAGAGGGCTCCCCTTTCTCCACATCCTCTCCAACACTTGTTTACTGTCTTGTTAATTTTGGCTATTCTAACTGGTGTAAGGTGCTATCTCAATGTGATTTGATTTGAATCTTCCTGATGCTAATGATGATGAACATTTTTTCATGTGCCTGTTAGCCATTTGTATGTCTTCTTTGAAGAAGTGTCTGTTCATGTCTTCTGCCCATTTTCTTTTTTAATTTATTCGAGAGACAGAGAGAGAGCATGAGAGGGGAGGTCAGAGGGAGAAGCAGACTCCCCATGGAGCTGGGAGCCCGATGTGGTACTCGATCCCAAGACTCCGGGATCATGACCTGAGCCGAAGGCAGTTGCTTAACCAACTGAGCCACCCAGGCGCCCCCCTTCTGCCCATTTTTTGATGTGATTATCTGTTTTGTGTGTGTTGAGTTTGATGAGTTCTTTATATGTCATGGATATCAGCCCTTTGTCTGTAGTGTCATTTGTGAATATCTTCTCCCATTCCATGGGTTGCCTCTTTGTTTTGTTGACTGTTTCCTTTGCTCTGCAGAAGCTTTTGATCTTGATGAAGTCCCAAAAGTTCATTTTCGCTTTTGTTTCCTTTGTCTTTGGAGACATATCTTGAAAGAAGTTGCTGTGACCAATGTCTAAGAGGTTACTGTCTATGTTCTCCTCTAGGATTTTGATAGATTCCTGCCTCATGTTGAGGTCTTGTATCCATTTTGAGTTTATCTTTGTGTATGGTGTAAGAGAATGGTTGAGTTTCATTCTTCTACACATAGCTTTCCAATTTTCCCAGCACCATTTATTGAACAGGCTGTCTTTTTTTCCCATGTATATTTTTTCCTGCTTTGTCTAAGATTATTGGACCATAGAGTTGAGGGTCCATATCTGGGCTCTCTACCCTGTTCTACTGGTCTATGTGTCTGTTTTTGTGCCAGTACCATGTTGTCTTGCTGATCACTGCTTTGTAATAAAGCTTGAAATCAGGCAACGTGATGCCCCCAGTTTTGTTTTTCTTTTTCAACATTTTCCTGGCAATGCAGGGTCTCTTCCAGGTCCATACAAATTTCAGGATTGTTTGTTCCAGCTCTTTGAAAAATGCCAGTGAAATTTTGGTCAGGATGGCATTGAAAGTATAGATGGCTCTAGGCAGTATAGACATTTTAACAGTTTATTCTTCCGATCCATGAGCATAGGATGGTCTTCCATCTTTTTGTGTCTTCTTCAGTTTCTTTCATAAGTGTCCTGTAGTTCCTCAAGTACGGATCCTTTATCTCTTTAGTTAGGTTTATTCCCAGGTATCTTATGGTTCTTGGTGCTCTAGTAAATGGAATTGATTCTCTCATTTCCCTTTCTATATTTTCATTGTTAGTGTATAAGAAAGCAACTGATTTCTGTACATTGATTTTGTATCCTGCCACATTACTGAATTGCTGTATGAGTTCTAGTAGTGTGGGGGTGGAGTTTTTTGGGTTTTCCATATAAAGTATCATGTCATCTGCGAAGAGAGAAAGTTTGACTACTTCTTTGCCAATTTGAATACATTTTATTTCTTTTTGTTGTCTGATTGCTGTTGATAGGACTTCTAGTACTATGTTGAACAATAGTGGCGGGAGTGGACATCCTTGTCGTATCCCTGATCTCTGGGAAGGCTGTCAGCTTTTCCCCATTGAGGATGATATTTGCTGTGGGTTTTTCATAGATAGATAGATTTTATGAAGTTGAGGATTGTTTCCTCTATCCCTATACTTTGAATCGTTTTAATCAGGAATGGATGCTTTATCTTGTCAGATGCTTTTTCTGCATCAATTGAGAGGACCATGTGGTTCTTCTCCCTTCTCTTACTGATTTGTTCTATCACATTGATTGATTTGGGAATGTTGTACCACCCCTGCATCCCCTGGATAAATTCCACCTGGTCATGCTGGATAATATTTCTAATGTTTTGTTGGATCCTATTAGCTAGGACCTTGTTGAGAATCTTAGCATACATATTCATCAGGGATATTGGTCTGAAATTCTCCTTTTTGGTGGGGTCTTTGCCTGGTTTGGGGATCAGAGTAATGCTGGCTTCATAAAAAGGGTCTGGAAGTTTTCCTTCTGTTTCTACTTTTTGAAAGAGCTTCAGGAGAATAGGTATTATTTCCCCTTTGAATGTTTGATAGAATTCTCCAGGGAATCTGTCAGGTTCTGGGCTCTTGTCTTTTGGGAGGTTTTTGATCACTGCCTCAATCTCCCAGCACCATCAACTCTTGCTTGAATTTCCAACTTAGCATTCTGCCCTACAGATTTCATGCTTGCCAGCCCCCACAATTATATAAGCCAATTCTTTAAAATAAATCTCGGGGTGCCTGGGTGGCTCAGTGGGTTAAGCCTCTGCCTTCAGCTCAGGTCATGATCTCAGGGTCCTGGGATCGAGCCCCACATCAGGCTCTCTGCTAGGCAGGGGGCCTGCTTCTCCCTTCTCTCTTCCTGCCTCTCTGTCTACTTGTGATCTCTCGCTCTCTATCTCTGTCAAATAAATAAATAAATAATAAAATCTCTATTTCAGTATATTAATATTTTAAATTACTATAATTAAAATGATTTCATTAATATTATGTATCATTTGTATAATTGTATAAGCATGATGTAATATAGTAATACATCTTATTTGTAGAAATATGTTTAAGATATCTTCTATCAAGATTAATATATTTATATAATTTGTCAATATTCTATATTATGTGTTAATATAGTAAGATATTTTAAGATATATACCCATAAATACACACACACACACACACACACACACACACAGAAATAATAGAATATCTGATCATTTCTATTTCTAATACATGTGTGCATTCTAGCACAAAATTGTATTTCACTTAGAAACTGTGTATATCTTTCTCACTAGATTACAAATTCCCTTAAGTCCACACTGATTCTCATTCATGTTTGTATCCACATTGTCTGGTATATTTCAAGCACATACGAAATAATTAACAAATTAATAGATGAGTAAGATCTTCTTGATAGTAATAAGATTGAAGATGTCATTTTTTTTCCTGATGAACACTGTAGATCTATAATAACTGTCTTAATTTATATACCAAGATTGGTGTCTGCTAATTACCATGATTGCGGGCTGGAGACCTGAGAAGAATTCATCAAGTATACAAAAAACTGCCACCGAGGAAAATGCAGTCATCCAGTATTCTGTGACACATTGGTATTGGTGGAGATCTAAGTCTTTGATCACATTCTGGCATGCAAGAGATGATGCATTTCTTTAATTCCTTGAAATGTCATTAAATCTTATTCTGAGCCCTTATCTTGCTCAGTTCATGGAAAAGTCAATCATTTTCATTACTGGGGTGACCTATATTCCATATGGGTGATAGGAAGATGGATATTGGGCAGGAAGCTCTCAGGATCCCGAATGGCAATGTAGATTGTAAGCTCTTCTTACTTTTTGGTATGTTTGGTTTTGGTTTTTAACTCAAATATGAAAAATATGAACTATTATATTAAGTTTCAGGTATACAATAAAATGATTTAAAAAATTATACACATTTCTCAAACCATTAGTTCTGTGTATATGAGTCATTTTTTGGTCTTTTTGCTTTTTTTTTTAATGAAATTCCACATATGAGTGAAATCATATATCACTTATATCACTCAGCCTTATACCCTCTAGATCCACCCATGTTGTTGCAGATGGGAAGACTTAATTCTTCCTAATGGCTGAGAAATATCCCACTGTACGTATGTGTACGTATATCTCACATCTTTTTTTTTTTCCAGATTTTATTTAGAGAAAGAGAGTAATAAAGAGTGTGAACAGAGGGAGAGGGAGAAGGAGACAGAGAGCATCCCAAGCAAACTCTAAACTGAGTGCAGAGCCCAATTGGTAACTTGATCTCACAATCCTGAACTCATGACCTGAGCTGAATCAAGGGTCATATGCTTAACTGATGGAACTACCCAGGTGCCTATATACCACATTCATCTATGATGGAAATTTGAGTTGCTTCCATAATCTGGCTATTATAAATAATGCTGCAATAAACATAGAGATATGTATATTTTTTCAAATTAGTGCTTCTCTTTCCTTTGGGTAACTGCTCACTAGTGGAATTACTGGATCATAGGGTAATGCTATTTATTTTTTAATATATTTATTTATTTGAAAGCAGGAGGGATTATAATTAGGAAGAGAGGCAGACAGAGAGAGGGGGAAGCAGGCTCCCCGCTGGGCAGGAAGCCTGATATGGGGCTCGATCCCAGGACCCCGAGATCATGACCTGAGCTGAAGGCAGAGGCTTAACCCACTGAGCCACCCAGGTGCCCGGGTAATGCTATTTTTAATGTTTAAGGAACCCCCATACTGTTTTCTACAGTAGCTGTACCAATTTGCCTTACCACCTATAGTGTGAGGGTTCCTCATTCTCTACATCCTCGTGAACACTTGTTATTTCTTGTCATTTTTTATCTTAGGTATTCTGATAGGTGTGAGGTGCTGTCTCATTGTGGTTTTGATATGCATTTCTCTAATGATTAGTTGATGTTTACCATCTTTTCATGTGTCTGTTGGCCGTCTGGATATCTCCTTTGGGAAAAATGTCATGACCTGACATTAAGGTCAGATACTCTGCCCATTTTTAGCCAGGTTGTTGTTTGGATGTTGAGTTATTTAAGTTCTTGATATCTTTTGGATGTTAACTCTTTCTCAGATGTATCATTTGCAAATATCTTCTCCCATTCAGTAGGTTACCTTATTGTTTTTTCAGTTGTTCCCTTTGCAATGCAAAAGCCTTTTTTAATGATACAATCCCAGTATTGAATTTTGCTTTTGTTTCCCTTGCCTGAGGAGACTGATCTAGAAAAATGTGTCAGAAATAGCACTGCCTGTGTTTTTCCTGTAGAGTTGATGGCTTCAGGTCTCACACTTAGATCTTCAATCCATTTGAGTTTATTTTTTTGTATGGCATAAGAAAGTGGTCACGATTCATTCTTTTGCATGTAACAGCCCAGATTTCCCAGCACCATTTCTTGAAGAGACTCAGTTGCGTATTCTTGTCTCCTTTGTTGTAGATTAACTGACCAAATAAGCATGGTTTATTTTGAGGCTCTCTATTCTGTTCTATTGAACTATGTGCCAGTAGCATACTGTCATGATTACTACAGCTTTGTAGTATAGCTTGAAATCTGGGGTTGTAACACATCCAGTTTTCTTCTTCTTCAAGATGACTGTGGCTGTTTTGGGTCTTTTGTGGTGTCATATAAAATTTTAGGATTATTCTAGTTCTGTTAAAAATGCTGTTGGTATTTTGAAAGTGATTGCTTTAAATCTGTAGATTACTTTGGTAGTATGGACAATATAACACTGTTCTCTCAATTCATGAGCATGGATTATCATTCCATTTGTTTCTGTCATCTTTAATTTCCTTCTTGAATTTGTTAAGAGTTTTCAGAGTAAAGGTCTTTCACCTTGGTTAAGTTCATTCTTGGTAGTTCATTATTTTTGGTGCGATTGTAAATATGACTGTTTTCTTAATTTCTCTTTCTGCTACTTCATTATTAGTGTATAGAAATGCAGTAGATTTCTATATGTTAATTTTGTATCCTGTGAATTTACTGAATTCATTTATCAGTTTTAGTAGTTTTGTGGTGGAGTATTTATGGTTTTCTACAGACAGTATCTGGCATCTGCAAATAGTGAAAGTTTTACTTATTTCTTATGAATTTGGGTGCCTTTTATTTCTTTTCCTGTCTGATTGCTGTGGCCTATCCTAGCAATCAGACAAATCCCAGTATTTCGTTGAATAAAACTGGGGAGAGTGGACATCCTTGTTTTATTCTTGGTCTTAGAGACAAACTCTCCTCTCAGTTTTTCACCACAGAGTATGATGTTAGCCGTGTTTTTGTTTTGTTTTGTTTTCATATATGGCCTGTATCTTGTTGAGGTATGTTCCCTCTAAAACCATTTTATTGAGAGTTTTTTTTTTTAATCATGAATGGATGCCATCCTTTCTCAGATGATTTTTTTTGCATTTATGGAGATGATGATATGATTTTTATCCTTTCTCTTGTTAATGTGATAGATCACATTGATTTGTAAATATTGAACCACTGTTATCTCTGAAATAAATCCCACTGGATCATGGTGAGTGATTTTTTAAATATATCATTGGATTTGATTTGCTAATATTTGTTGAGGATTTTTACAACTATGTTTATTGGAGAGATTGGCCTTGTAGTTTGCTTTTTTCCTAGTGTCTTTATCTAGTCTTGGTATCAGGGTAATGCTGGCCTTGTCCAGTGAATTTCAGAGTCTTTCCTTCATCTTATACTTTTTTGGAATAGTTTGAGAAGAGTAGGTATTAACTCTTCTTTAAATATTTGATAGAATTCACATTTCAAGCCATCTGGTCCTGGACTTGTGTTTGTTGGGAGTTTTTTGATTACTGATTTAATTTCATTGGTAGTGTTCAGTCTAACAAGAGAAAGGATAAAAGCCATATGATCATCTCCATAAATGCAGAAAAATCATCAGATAAAGTATGGCATCCATTCATGATTAAAAAAAAAAAAACTCAATTCAAATTTTGTATTTCTTCCTGATTCAGATTTGAAGGTTATATGTTCCTAAGAATTTATCCATTTTTTCTAGGTTGTCCAATTTGTTAGCATATAATTTTTCAAAATCTCTATTATTGCTTGTATTTCTGTGGTTTCAGTGGGTATTTCTCCTCTTCATTTCTGATTTTATGTATTTGAGTCCTCTCTCTCATTGGATGAATCTGGCTCAAGGTATATCGGTTTTGTTGATATTTAAAAAAAAAAAAATAGTACCTGGTTTCATTGATCTGTTCTCTTGTGGGTTTTTTTTTTTTTCATTCTCTGTTTCATTTATTTACACTCTAATATTTATTATTTTGTTCCTTCTACTGGTTTGGGGCTTTGTTTTTCTTTTTCTTGCTCCTTTAGGTATAAGGTTAGGTTGCTTATTTGAGATTTTTCTTCCTAAGGTGGACCTATATTGCTATAAACCTGCCTTTTAGAACAGCTTTTGCTGCCTCCCAAAGATTTTTGGACCCATTTGCTGTTTAGTAGTGTGTCATTTAGCTTCCATGTATTTGTGTTCTTTCCAGATTTTTTTCTTGTGATTGATTTACACATTTTGTGGTCAGAGAAGATGCATGATATGATTTCATTTCTTTTGAATTTGCTGAGACTCGATTTATGGCCTAATAATCTATTCTGGAGAATGTCCCATGTGCCCTTGAAAACAATGTGTATTCTATTGTTTTTGAATGGGGTTCTCTGAATATATCTATTGGATCCAGCTAGTCCAGTTTGCCTTCCAAAGCCACTGTTTCCTTATTGATTTTCTGTCTGGATGATTTGTCCATTGATATTAGTAAGGTGTTAAAAGTCCCCTACTATTATTATATTAATGTCAGTTTAATCCTTAATATCTCTTAATAGTTTTTTTTTTTAATGTATTAGGTGCTTCCATGATGGGTGTGTAAATATTTACAATTGTTATATTCTCTTGTTGGATTGTTCCCTTTATCGTTGGGTACTGTCCTCATCTCTTGTTACAGTCTTTAAGATTTATTTAATCTTATTTGTTTCATTTGCACGGTAAATGTTTTTCCACCCTTTGCTTTCAATTTGCATGTGTCCTTAGGTGTGAAGTGAGTCTCTTGTAGGCAGCATATACCTAGGTCTTGGTCTTTTATCACAGCCTCAGCATAACTGTAAAAGGTGTAACTAAGGGGTGCCTGAGTGGCTCAGTGGCTTAAGCCTCTGCCTTCAGCTCAGGTCATGATCTCAGGGTCTTGTGATCGAGCCCCGCATCAGGCTCTCTGCTCAGCAGGGAGTCTGCTTACCCACCTCTCTCTGCCTGCCTCTCTGCCTATTTGTGATCTCTGTCAAATAAATAAATAAAATCTTTAAAAAAAAAGTGTAACTAAACACTGGAGTTTTTAGTTCATTTATATTCAGAGTAATTAGCAATGGGTATGTACTTATTAACATTTTGTTACTTGATTTATGGTTGTTTGGATAGTTCTTCCCTGTATCTTTCTTTTCTTGCTCTCTTCCCTTGTGGTTTGCTGATTTTCTTTAGTGATCTACTTGAATTCCTTTCTCTTTATGTTTTGCATATCTGTTATAGGTTTTTGATTTGTGGTTGTCATTGGGTTGATGTATAATATCCTATGCATGTAGAAATCTACATTAGTTGATGGTTGCTGAAGTTGGAACCCATTCTAAAAGCACGAAATCTTAACCCCTCCATGTTTTATGCATATGATATCATATTCTGCATCTTTTATTTTTAATTTCTTGACTGTTTATTGATATAATTGCTTTTACTGCTTTTGTGTTTTAACCTCTGTACTTGTTTTATATGTGATTAGTATGTACGTTTGTTTATTTTAAAGTTTGTTTATCTCTACACCCAACTTGGGGCTTGAACTCATAACCTGGAGATTGAAAATTGTGTGTTCTTCTGAGCAAGTCAGTTGCTCCAAATCTGATACTTTTTATTATGTTTGTATTTGCTTATGAAAATTTTCTGTTTTCAAATTTATCTTCCATTTTTACATTTTCTTTCCAATCAGACTCTATTCTAACATTTCTTGTATGACTGGTGATAAACATATTTATTTATTTACTTATTTCCAGTGTTCCAAAATTCATTGTTTATGCACCATACCCAGTACTCCATGCCATACAGTGAAGAGCATTTTTAACATTTGTTTGTCCGGGAACTCTTTAACAGTCCTGTGTTATAAATGATAGCCTTGTTGGATAGAGTATTCTTGGTTGTAGATTTCTTTTTTTTCCTTTCAACATTTTGAATGGATCATGCCCTTCTCTTCTGGTCTGCAAAGTTTCTGCTAAAACAGTAGCTAAGAGGCTTTCTGGGGTACATGTCTTCTGTTCTCTTGTTGCTTTTGAAGTCTTCTTTTTATCACTACTTTTTTCCATTTTAATTATTATGTGGCTTGGTGTGAACCTCCTTGGGTTGATTTTGGGGCTCTCTCTGCCCCTTGGATTTAGATTTCTGTTTCCTTCTCCAGATTAGGGAAAATTTTAGCTATTTTTTTCTTTAAATCAATTTTTCTTTCTCTTCTCAGATCCCTATAATGTGTTATTACTCACATTTTTGTGAGTAATCACATTATTGACATTATTGTGATGTCGTTGCTGAGTTTGTTTAACCTATTAACCTGTTGCTTAACCTATTAAACCTATTGTTTAACCTGTTCTCAATTTCTATTACTCTTTTTCTTTCTGATCTTCAGCTGTTTATTTTCCATTATTCTGTTCTTCAGGTCATTCATGTGTTCTTCTACTTCCTCTAATCTACTGTTTATTTCATCTAGTGTATTTTAAATTTCAGTTATTGAGGTCTTCATCTCTAGGTCTTTTTTATGTTTTTTATCTCTTTGTTAAAAGTCTCACTGAGATCCTCCATTCTTTTCTCTAGTCCAGTAAGTTCTTTACAATCATTACTTTGAATTCTATTAGGCATATTGCTTATCTCCTTTTCCTTTAGCTTTTTGCTGTGATTTTGTCCTGTTCTCTCTATTCTTATGTCCCCTCATTTTGTTTTATTTAAGTCTCTGTGCTTATTACTCTATAGTAGGAAAATCAGTTATGTCTTCTGATTTAAAATTAGTGGCCTTATAAAGAAGAGGTCCTCTGGTGCTTTTTAGAGCACTGCTCCCTGTTCACCAGAGCCAGTCACTACAGAGGCATTTCCTTTATGTATTGCATGCATCCTGTTGTAGCTGAGCCTTGTTTGCCCTCTGTCCAGTTGGCTACAATGGCCCCCTTTCTCTGTTCTGGGTAAGGTATGATCCTTGTGCTGTTGAAGGGCCAATCTGTAGTTACCTTGGGCTTTAAGTTGGTTCAGACCAAATGCCTAGCATCAGCCCATTTGCTGGGGCTGTGGTAGCATCAAATTGTAGGACGCTTTTCCTGCATCATTTCCTGAGAGGTTTTCATTGGTTTGTGGGGTCTTCACTAAAACCAAATACCTGCCTCTGGTCTGTTGGGGTTGCAGTGACCTGAACTACAGGGTTTTTTCCTTGTGCTGTTCCCCATGAGGTTTTTGTTGGTGGATGGTGTTGGCAGTCGTTTCAGATGTCTATCCCTAGCCCCCTGATGGGGCTGCAGTGGAACTGGTGTGTATGGTTATCTTCCCCTCTCCCCAGCTCCCCAGGGCAGGAGTCACTTTGGAGTGGTGCTTTGAACTATTGTAGTTGATTGAAGGATGATACTTGTCAGAAGCTGCTACGGAGGGATTCTTCCCCAGTGGAGCAGGTTGGATGGGATAGGTCTGCAGTAGAATGCAGGGCATGTGGTGTTAGCAGGGTAGGTGAGGAATGTCACTAGTTCCTAGCAGGGCTACTTGTAGAATGAGTTTTGACAGGCACTGCTTTGGAATGACTCCTGCCCAGCTGGGTGGGTATGATGGGGCCAGATCCATAGGAGAATGTGGGGTAGGGTATACAGTGTTAGCAAGCTAGATAACGAGTGTTCATGTTCATTCTTGAAGGTGTCTGGTTGTCTAAGCTGCCAGGAGGTAGAAATGTCACCTGCCAGTTCTTATGTTCTTAGATAAGTCTCCTAAAAATCCTTGCCCTTGCCGCATGCATTCTGAGATTAGTAAAGAAATCTACTTCATGCATGCCCCAAGTAATTTTCAGATTGCTGCTGCTTTGCTATATTTTGGCTGGGTTGTTTGTTATGTTCTGTCTTTAAGGATGGCAACTGTTTCCTATTGCCTTCTAGCTCTTCCAGAGTAAAGCCTACTGATTTTTAAAGTACCCAGTTTTAAGCTCTGCTAGTTATAAAAACTCCAAAAGTTAAGCTCTGCTCATTTTTGGAGTAAAATGTTAGGGGGACTGGTCTTTCCAGTGTAGTTTAATCTTGTGGGAGTTTGGTTCTTGACTGTTTCTCTGTGCCTCCCACCATTTTTGATGTCGCTGATGCTCTAGAATTAACTGTACAGAGCCTGTTCTGCCAGTCTTCGAGTCTTTTTCTGGGTTAGTTGCACTGATGTGTTTGTTATCTAGGAGAGAAGAAGGGGAGCTTGGGATCCTCCTACTCCACTATCCTCTTGGGCTCTCTCCCTCCAGTAATTGGGGTCCTCTTGGTATTGCATGAGTTCTTTTGGGTACAACAACTCCTGGTCTCTGTTTTGTATATTACCTAGAACCTGGGAGTCTTGACCTGAAACACTGATGTTTAGAGTTCACTGGGAGGGCCAAGAGAGCATCTCATTTGCAGTTCTGTTGCCTTCTCCAGGTGCCACCAGCAAGGGGGACACTGATACCCTCATGTCTCTTAATCTGTGGAGAATGCCACATTCCCTTTCTTGTCATCAAAACTGCTTTTAACACAATGTGGAAAGTAAACTTAAGGCTTTTTACTGAAAAAAGAAGAATGATTATTGTTAAGTAGCTCCTACATTCTGCCCAGAAGGAAAGAAATCCACAAAGCGTAGAAACACTAAAGTCACCTGCATATAAATGAAGTGAAAGAAAAATGAAGGAACTGAAATGTTTCAGAAAATTGTTCTGCCACAGTATATTTTATTTAGCAATCAAAGGCATCACTTACCTGACTGGTACTTTTCTGTTTGCAAGAAAACACACAACTGCGACTATAATATGAATCATCAGGAAAGCTAATCCAATGCCCAGGAAAGTCCATATATCTGGAATTTCAAACCAATTAAAAAGATAAGTATGCAGTGAAAAACGTTTAAAATTCCAAATTTAAGCAATTAGTCACAGTATCACCTACTATTCTGAGTGTATGTGAAATCTGCAGGGGAAGGGTTAACCTTGATGTGGCATCGATTTCCTTTCCATCCTTGTCCACATCTGAAAAGGAGATAAAATGTGATATTTAAATTTAAAAAAGTAGAAACCTATTTTAGCAGCATTATAATGGAATAAAATGATGAGTGCCAATAAATAATAATACAAGGAATGTGGGTAACTTTGATAAGAAACCAAAAATATTAAATAAGAACAAAAAAATTAAATTTTTATTATTTTCATAATTGAGATGATTTTTAAAAATATAACCTTGATTTTATCTGTAAGGTGGGAACTTAGCTTTCACATGCTCTTTTGTTATTTTCAGTATTGATTTGATTTTTATGAACGTCCAATCCACTATTTTATTGTTCATTTGTCTCAAAGCTAAAATCTAGTATTTTTCACTAACGAACATTTTTTTCAATATTGATGGAAATATTAAAATTACGTATTTACATAAATCAGACAGTATATTTATCACTACATCAGGATGATCCTTCAGGTACATAGATTTGAAACCAGGTTAATAACATCATTGGATATACCTGCAGTACTATGACTTAATTAATTTTGCTTTATTTGGGGACAGCATAATGAAACCTGGAAAACTGGGAGAATGTTCCTTTCAGAACATTCCGAAATGGGGATTAGCTTATATCTCAAAAGGAAATCAGGTTTATTTTTAAGCAGTAAATATGTCAGATTTTTTTCTGGTATAGTGTGTTTGTGTGTGAGTGTGAAAGCTTATGTATTCATTTTTTTTATCAGAAATAACAGGATACAAATTATTTATATTTGTTTAGTTGAATTTTCTACCAAGTTCATAGTACATCTCACAGATAGGATTAAAAGGTAGCTTTTGAATACGTATGCACTGAAGCTGTGTGTTACAAGCAATGCTTCTTCAATACAGTTCTATTTTCCCTCAATCTTTTTGAACTTGAAAATTTGAATGCTTAATAGCAATTTCTGCACAAAAGCAGTAGCTTCTTTAAATATAAAAAGCTTAGAGTTTCAAGAAGATCTATACGAAAGCCTTCTTTCTGGGACACCTAGGTGGCTCAGTAGGTTGGGTGCCTGCCTCTTGGTTTCAGTCAGGTCATGATCTCAGGGTCGTGGGACTGAGCCCTGCATTGGGCTCTGCGCTCAGCACAGAGTCAGCTTGTCCCTCTCCCTCTGCTCTTACCCGTCTTGTACTCTCTCTCTCTCAAGTAAATCAATAAAATCTTAAAAATAAAATAGGAGCACCTGGATGGCTCAGTCAGTGAAGCACCTGCCTTGGGTTCAGGTTGTGATCTCAGGGTCCTGGGATGGAAGCCCTGCATCAGGCTCCTTGCTCACTGGGGAGCCTGCTTCTCCCTCTCCTTCTGCAATGCCTCTGTTTGTGCTCTCTCTCTTCCTCACTCTGGCTCAAATAAGTTAAAAAAAAAAAAAAAAAGAATAAAATAAAAAGAATGCCTTCTTTCCTTCACAGAACTAGAAGAAATAATACCAGAATTTATATGGAACCACAAGAGACCCTGAATAGCCAAAGCAGTCTTAAAAAAGCAGAACAGTACTGAAAAATAAAATCCTGAATTTCAAGATATAATGCAAAGAAGTAGTGATCAAAACAGTATGGTACTGCCACAAAAATACTTGGACAGATAGAACAGAATGGCCCAGAAATAAACCCACACTTATATGGTCAATTAATCTATGAAAAAGGAGACAAGAGTATATACATTGGGAGAAAGTCTCTTCAATAAATGATTCTGGGAAAATTGGACATTACATGCAAAAGAATAAAACTGGACCATTTTCTTACACCATACACAAAAATAAATTCAAAATTGATTGAAGATATAAGTGTGAGACCTGAAACCATAAAACGCTGAGGAAAGCATAAGCAGTAATTTCTTTGCATTGGCCTTAGCAACATTCTTTTAGACAAATCTCAGGCAAGGGAAATAAAAGCAAAATTAAGCTATCAGGAAAACACCAAAATAAAGCCTAAAAAAAAAAAAAAAAAGCTTTTGCACAGTGAAGGAAAGAAACCATCAAAAAACCAAAAACACAACCTAATGAATGGGAGAAGATATTTGCAAATGATACATCTGAATTAATATCCGGACTATATAAAGAACTACAACTCAACACCCAAAAACCAGTTCAGTTAAAATTGGGCAGAGGACCTGACCATTCAGGTCCTCACTGTCAAGTCATGACATTTTCCATAGGAGAAATCCAGATGGCCAACACACACATGAAAAGATGTTCAGCATCAACTACTCATTTGGGATATACAGGGAAAAACCACAATAGATATCACCTCACACCTGTCAAAAGGGCTAGAATCAAAAAGAAGAAAAAAACAAGTATTGGCCAGGATGTTCTAAAAAAAAAAAAAAGGAACCCTTGTGTACTGTTGGTGGGAAGGCAGATTGGTATAGCTATTACAGAAACAGTATGGAGTTTCCTCAAAAAATTACAAATAGAAATATCTTATGATTCAGTAAATCCAGTACTGGCAATTTACGCAAAGAATACAAAAACAGTATTTTAAAAGATAAATGAACCATTAAGTTATTGCTACATCATTTAAAATAGCCATGACAAGGAAGAAACCTAAGTGTCCATAAAAGATGAATAGATAAAGAAGATGTAGTGTGTGAGTGTGTGTTAGCCATATAAAAGAATTAAGAGTTGCCATTTACAACAACATGGGTGTATTTAAAGGGTATAATGCTAAGTGAAATAAGTCAGACTGAGAAAGACAAATACCAAATTATTTCACTTATATGTGGAGTATTAAAAAAAATGAATAAACAAATGTCAGAGACCTCTAGGTAAAGAGAACAGACAATACTTGCCAGAGAGGTGGGCAGTAGGGAATGGGCAAAATGTGTTAAAGGGAGAGGGAGAAACTGTAGGAAAAAATTCCCTTATTTTTTAAAAGTAAAAATACAGGATAAATTGTTTTGATGTCTCTGAAACTTTTTTTTTTTTTTTTTTTACTCTTGTCACTCACAAGATGTTTCTTTGTCATTCCTTAGTTAACATTGAATCTACATGCCAGTTTTCACATGCACAGACATTGTGTACCTAGTAATAGGGGACACTTTTTCCTCCAGGGTTATTTTGGCTCCTTTAGATTTTGAAGTTCCACTTCACTGGTGTCAGATCAGAACTACAGCAATATTTAGGCAAATTGCAATTTTAAACAAATTGTAAGTGCTTGAATGTGCCTATTAAGATAAATTCCAGTGGATGGGGTGCCTGGTGGCTCAGTGGGTTGAAGCCTCTGCCTTCGGCTCAGGTCATGATCCCAGGGTCCTGGGATCGAGCCCCGCATCGGGCTCTCTGCTAAGCAGGGAACCTGCTTCCCCCCGTCTCTCTGCCTACTTATGATCTCTGTCAAATAAATAAAATCTTAAAAATAAATAAATAAAATCTTTAAAAAAATGGATAGTTAAAAAAAAAATAAATTCCAGTGGAAAATACTTTGGAATACCAGTGAAAAATAACAATGGGAGAAACTTCCAGGTAAGTTGGCAGAGTAGAAGGATCCCAAGCTCACCTCATCCCTTAGATACAAGTAGATAACACCCATGTAAAGTACAGATAAAGCAGAAAATGACCCAGACTGATGGAACAGACTCTCCACAGATAAATATAGAGAAAAGACCATTTTGAAGAGGGTAGGAAGGTCAGAGGTCTGGTTGGGAGCCAAACTGACCTGCAAGTGTGTGTTTTGAGGAGGGATATCACACATGTGGAGGGGAGAGGAGCACACCAGACACCCCAGGCACAGGGGAACCTCACTGAGAAGATAAATCCCCATAACATTTGGCTTTGAAAACCAGAGGGTCTAATTTCATGCATTTTCATAATCACTGGGGCTTAACACTTGAAACTTTAAAAATCAGCCGGTTTAGGGGCGCCTGGGTGGCTCAGTGGGTTAAGCCTCTGCCTTCGGCTCAGGTCATGATCCCAGGGTTCTGGGATCGAGCCCCGCATCAGGCTCTCTGCTCAGCAGGGAGCCTGCTCCACTTCCTCTCTCTGCCTGCCTCTCTGCCTACCTGTGATCTCTGTCTGTCAAATAAATAAATAAAATATTTAAAAAAAAAAAAACAGCCGGTTTAGCTGTGGGAGAGCCAGAGCCCGGGGATAGGCAGCAGAGTCCCGCCCTTAAAGCGACCAGCATAACCGCTTCCCTGAGATGCAGTATAGAAGCAGCAGTTTGAAAAACACCTAAGGTATATAGGAAGATTTATATCCTAATCTCAGAACATATCTTAGAGGGGCAGGGATCTTTGGGAGACTGTTCCAAGAACAAGAGTGGGTGGCACCATCCCCGCAGCCCAGATACGACAATACCTGCAGGAACTGGTGCAACTTGATTACTCTCCACCTAGCTAGTGGCCCGACCCCACCTGCTCAAACCAGTTCTCACCAGTTTTCCAAAGCAGCCACAGGTCCCCTCCCACAGACTGGAACAGTGCAAGTGAGCTAACAACATTCACCCAGCCTCTGAATTTTCCTGCACACCTGCCTCCTTGGCAGGAGTTTTGGCAGGAGTTTTCCAAAGCAGCTACAGGACTCCTCCTATAGTAGACTTGCACAAACCTTGCTGACACTGATGTGTAACCCCTGTGTTCTCTTGCAGACCTGTCCTGTTCAATATGCCCTTGGCTAGAGTCCATCCAAAGCATAGCAGTGTGCAAGCAGCCCAGACAGCCACTAGCACTACTTCAAAGTAACTCCTGCACTATGGAGAGGGAAAAAACAAAAAAACACACATCTACCAGTTCAATTGTAGCCACAGCAGTGGGCTGGGGGCAGGCATCTACTCTGAATATAGGCTGTGCCCACCAATGAAAGCTTCTCTGGAGATATCACTCAGGGGCTATTATGGCTCGGAAAAAAATTCCTGATCTGATCCAGCTCAAGGTGACCCCTGCCTGGTCCTTCAATAGAAGGGCCAGTTGCTGCCCACAGCAGAAGACGAGCCAACTGGAATGAAGACACATGTGGCTCTGACACAGTGGTAGGTACATGCGGTACTATAGGCTACATCTCTGAAGTGTCAGGTTCTGGTGAACATAGCATGGCAAGACACTACAAGACCTCTTCATCTAGCCACTACTTTCAAGAGAAGGAGCTATAGCTGAATATCCTAACACAGAGAAATACGAAGAGTGATTTAGACAAAATGAGACAGAAGAATCTGTCCCAAATGAAAGAAAAGAACAAAATCTCAGTAAAAGAACGACCCAGAATGGAGATAATATGCCTCATAGGGAATTTAAAGTAATGGTCAGAAAGTTACTCCCTGAACTTGAGGAAAGAGTAGAGGATCTCAGTGACACCTCCAACAGAGAGATGGAAAACAAAAAAGAAGCCATAAGAGACGAATAAATAAATGAAATTAAAAATACAGTAGAGGGAATAACCAGTAGACTAGGGGAAGGAAAATTATGAATCAGCGACCTGGAAGACTCAGTAATGGAAAGCAGTCAAGCTGAACAGGAGAAAAAAAATAAATTAAAAAATAAGAAAAAACATTAAGGGCACTCAGCAACACCACCAAGTGTAATAACATTCACATTATAGAGATCCCAGAAGGAAAAGAGAGAAAAGGGGGTGGAAAATTTATTTAAATAATAGCTGAAAACTTTCTGAATCTGGGGAAAGAAACAGAAAGCCAGATGCATGATGCACAGAGCCCCAAATAAAGCCAACCCAAGGAGTTCCATACCAAGAGATAAAGTAATTTAAGTGGTGAAAAGCAGTGACAGAATTTTAAAAGCAGATACCTACAAGGGAAACCCCATGTCAGCTGACTTCTTTCGTCGCAGAAATTTTGCAGGCCAGAAGGGAGTGGCATCATATATTCAAAGTGCTAAAGGAAAACAAATAAAAACAAAACCCAAACCTAAAACCAAGAATATTTTATCCACCAAGACTGTCATTCAGAATGGAAGAGATTAAAGAGTTTTTCAGAGAAACAAAAGTTAAAGGAATTCATTACTATTAAACCAGTCTTATATATTAAAATGGGACCCCTTGATTTGAAAGGAAAATGTAGGCAGCAGTAAGAAAAGTAGGAAGCACAAAACCAGTAAAATTAAGTATATCAATAAAAATCAGTCAAGGGATTCACAAAATGAAAGAAGGTAAAGTATGACACCATATACCTAAAATGTGGGGAGGAGAACAGTAAATTTTAGTGCTTTTACCGTGGTTTCAAACTTAAGTGACCATTAACTTAATACAGACTACTGCATGTATAAATGTTATATATAAACTTAGCAGTAACCACAAATTAAAAACAGGTAATAGATAAACAACAAGTAAAGAGAAAGGAGAATCCAAGCATATAACTCAAGAAAGCCAGCAAACCATGAGAGAAAAGAGAGAAGGAACACAGAAGAACTACAAAACAACAAAAAGTGAAAGGGCAGTAAGTACTTACCAGCAATAATTACTTTGGATATAAATGCAAGAGTGGGTGGCACCTATTACTCTTGGATATAAACTAAAAGCTCCATCTAAAGACATAGGGTGACAGAATGGATAAAAAAGCAAGACCCTATATGCTGTGTACAAGATACTCATTTCAGGGGCACCTGGGTGGCTCAGTGGGTTAAAGCCTCTGCCTCGGCTCGGATCATGATCTCAGGGTCCTGGGATTGAGCCCCACGTTGGGCTCTCTGCTCAGTGGGGAGTCTGCTTCTCTTCCTCTCTCTCTGCCTACTTGTGATGTCTGTCTGTCAAATAAATAAATAAAAATCTTTAAAAAAAAATACTCATTTCAGACTTGAAGACATGAACACTGAAAGTGAAAAGATGGAAAAGCATTTATCATGCAAAATGGGAGTGAAAAGAAAACTGGGGTCATAATATCTGTGTCAGAGAAGATACTTTATCTTTTTAAAATTTATTTTAGAGACAGAGTGTGCACAAATGGCCAGAGGGGAGACCGAGAGAATCCTCAAGCAACTCCCAGATGAGCATGGAGCCCGATGTGGGGCTTGATCCTAGGACCTTGATATCATGAACTAAGCCAAAATCAAGAACCAGCTGCTTAACCAACTGAGCAACATAGGCACCCCAAGATAAAATAGACTTTATTATTTTTTAATTTAAGATCTTATTTATTTGAGAGAGAGCACATAGCAGAAGGGGAAGGGAAAAGGGAAGAGAATCTTAAGCAGACACTATGCTGAGCACAGAGCCTGATACCGGGTTTGATCTCACAGTGCTAAGATACCAGAACCTGAGCCAAAACTAAGAGGTAGATGCTTAACCCACCACACCATCCAGGTGCCCCTCAAAAACAAAGACTGTAACAAAAGACAAGAATAGTACATAATCATAAAGGGAAAAATCCAACAAGAAGATCTAATTATACAACATGGAAGCACCCATACACTAAAAGCAGCTTTTTAACAAACACAAAGGAAGTACATCAGTGGATCGATCATCCAGACAAAAGCAAAAAGGGAACAGTGGCTTTGAGTGACACATTGGATTATATGGATCTAAGACATATATTCAGAACATCCCATCCTAAAACAGCAGAATACACATTCTTTCAAGGGCACATGGAACATTCTTCAGAAAGGATCACACATTAAGCCGTAAAACAAGTCTCAACAAATTCAAAATATTGAAGTCACACCATGAATCTTTTGGACCATAATGCTATTAAAGTAGAAATAAACAACAAGAAGAAATCAGGAAAGAAAACAAGTACATGGGATTAAATAATATGCTACTAAACAATGAATGGGTCAACCAACAATGCATAGAGAAAATTAAATACATGCAGACAAATGAAAATGAAAGACAATGGTCAAAATCTTTGGGATGCAGCAGAAGTTGTTTTCAGAGAGGTATTTATAGCTATATAGGGCTACCTGAAGAAGCAAGAAAAATCTCAAAACAACCAACCTTTACACCTAATAGAGCTAGAAAAAGAATAAATAAACCCACAACCTTCCACAAAGGAAGGAAATAAAGATTTCCTTTATTTAAGAGAAGAACTTTTTTCTTTAAAGATTTCATTTATTTGACAGAGATAGTGAGAGAGGGAATACAAGCAGGAAGAGTAGGAGAGGGAGAAGCAGCTTCCCACTGAGCAGGGAGCCTGATGCGGGGCTTGATCCCAGGACCCTGGGATCATAACCTGAGTTAAAGGTAGATGCTTAACGACTGAGCCACCCAGGTGCCCCCAAAAAACTTTTTTAAAATAGAAACTAAAAACCAAACAAAGATAACAGATTGATGAAACTAGGAGCTGACTGGTTTAAAAGATCAACAAAATTGATAAACCATTAGCCAACTAACAGAGAAAAGTAAAATCAGAAACAAAAGGAAAAGTAACAGCTGACAACACAGAAGTACAAAGGATTATAAGAGAATATTATGAAAAAATATTGGCCAACAGATTGGTCAACCTAGAAGAAATGGATGAACTCCTAGAAGCAAATAACCTCCCTGAAGTGAATCAAGATAGTCCAGGACCAGATAGCTTCAAAGGTGATTTCTACCAAACATTTAAAGAAGTGTTAATACCTATTCTTTTCAAAGTATTCCAAAAATAGAAGAGGAAGAAAACTTTCCAACCTAATTCTACGAGGCCAGCATTACCCTGTTCCCAAAACCAGATAAAGATACTACAAAGACAGAGAACTGGAGGCCAATATCTCTGATGAACATGATGTAAAACTGTTCAACTGAATCCTTCATTACATCAAAATTATACACCACAATCAAGTGGGATTTATCTCTGGGATGCAAGGGTGGTTCAGTTTTCACCAATCATGTGATGCATCACATCAACAAAAGAAAAGACAAAAAGCAAATGAGTGTCTCAACAGAGGCAGAAAAAGCATTTGACCAAGCACAGCATTCATTCATGATTAAAGCGCTGGTACATCTACAGGGAACATACCTCAACATAATAAAGGTGATATATAAAAACACCCCAACCAACATCATACTCAGTGCTGAAAAACTCAACATAGTAGTAGAATTTGTAGCCCAGTAATCAGACACAAAAATAAATAAAAGGCATCCAAATTGTAAGGAAGATTAAAAAATACTTTCACTATTTGAAAATGAAATGATATTATCTATATAAAATCCTGAAGATTCCACCAAAACAACAAACCAACAAAAAAAAACCCAGAACGGATCATTGAATTCTGTAAGTCAGTGGATAAAAAATCAATACACAGTACTCTGTTGCATTTCTATACACTAATAATGAAATAGCAGAAAGAGAACAATCCCATTTACAATTGCACCAAAAGAATAAAATACCTAGGAATAAACTTAACCAAAGAGGTGAAAGATTTGTACTTTTTATTGTTGTTGTTGTTTGTTTTTAAGTAATCTCTACACCCAACCTGAGGCCTGAACTTATAACCAACCTTGAGATCAATAGTCACATGCTCTATCAACTGAGCCAGCCAAGTATTCCCTGTATTTTACAAACTATCACACTTTGATCAAGAAATGGAAGATGATATAAATGGAATGATATTCCATATTCATGGATTAGTAGAATAAATATTATGAAAGTATTCATATTACCCAAAGCTATCTACAGATTTAATGCAATCCCTATGAAAATACCAATAGCATTTTTCACAGAATTAGAACAGGCAATCCTAAAATTGGTATGGAACCAAAAAAAAAAAAAAAAAAAAACAAAACAAAACAAAACCAAATAGCCAGAGTGATCTTAAAAAAGGAAAAAATAAATGGAGGTACCACAATTCCAAAATTTCAAGATATACTACAAAGGTATAGTAATCAAAGGAGTATGCTACTTGTACAAAAATACACACAGATTAGTGGAATAGCATAAAGAGCCCAGAAATAAACCCACACTTAAACAAGGTCAATTAATCTTCAACAGAGGAGGCAGTAGAATGCAATGGGAAAAAGAAGTCTTTCAACAAATGGTACTGGGAAATCTGGACAGGTATATGGAAAAGAATGAATCTGGACCACTTTCATAAACCATACACAAAAATAAACTCAGGATGAAAATGTCAGACCTCAAATCATAAAATTCGTAAAGAAAACATATTAATTTCTCTGACATTGGCCACTGAATCTTTTCTAGATAAATCTTAGGCAAGGGAAACAAAAGCCTAAATAAATTATTGGAAATACATTAAAATAAAAAGCTCCTTCAAAGCAAAGGAAACCATCAACAAAACAAAAACGCAACTAACTGAATGGAAGAAGATATTTTCAAATGATATATCTGATAAAGAGAATCCAAATATATGATGAACTTATATAATTCCACACCAAACCCACAAATGATCCAGTTTAAAAATGTGCAGAAGATATGAACAGACATTTATCCAAAGAAAAGACATACAGAAGGTCCACAGACACAAGAAAAGATGCCCCGTATCGCTAATCATCAGGGAAGTATAAATCAGAACCACAGTGAGATACCACCTAACACCTTTCAGAATGACTAAAATCAGAAATGCAAGAAACATGTTGGTGAGGATATAGAGATAAAGGAACCCTTGTGCTGGGTTGGGTTCCCTTGTGTTGGGAATTCAGATTGTTTCAGCAACTGTGAAAAAACACTATGGAGTTCCCTCAAAAGTTTAAAAATAAAATTATATTTGATCCAATAATCTTAATACTGATTATTTATCCAAAGAATATGAAAATACTAATCTGAAAAGACACAGGCACCCTATGTTTATTGCAGCATTTACCTTAGCCAAATTATGGAAGCAACCCAAGTGTCCATCCATAGATGAGTGGATAAACAAAATACACAGAGGAACACACACACAGGAACATTACTCAACCTTAGGAGGAATGAAATCTTGCCATTTGGAATAACATGGATATATCTAGAGGATATAATGCTAAGTAAAATAAGACAAAGACAAATATTTGATTGTACTCATGTGTAATGTAAGAAACAAAGGAACAAGGGGGGAAAGGGAGGCATAAAACCAGACTCGAACTTTAGAGAAGAAACTAGTGGTTTGTGATCAGAGGGGAAGTGTGCGGGGGGGATGGAGAAATAGGGGAAGGGTATTATGAGTACCCTTATCATGACAGGCCCTGAGTAAGGTATACAATTGCTGAATCACTATGTTGTGTAACTGAAACGAATACTGTACTTTCATTATACTGGGAATAAAAAAAAATGGGCAAAAACCACAAACCATATGGGGAAGTAGTATGCATGCTGCCTGTCTACCTGTCTGTAACCCTTTTATTTAGCTATGCATATTTATAGATTTATGTGTATAAATAAAACCTGGTGATGAACAAGTGGGAGTATTGTGTGACCTTTTCTTTGATGTTTCTTTGAGGAATTTATACTGAAAAAATTTTGATGTTATTTTTTTTCCAGAAATATGGACACTATGGATAAAAGGAAAGATAGAGGTTTAGTTGATGGAAGTTTACCTATGAAAATAACAGGAAATAACCTTCCTTTCAGTAGGTACATAAATATATATCACTGAATTTTTATTTTTGTATTTACTTATTTTTTACCAAGAACCGATTTTTTTAAAGTATAGATCAAGTCATGTAACTGTGTGAAAACTAATGGAAAGGAATGGACTTTATGGGTCGAAATTAGTTTCAAAATATGCTTTTTTGGGTGCCTGGGTGGCTCAGTGGGTTAAGCCGCTGCCTTCGGCTCGGGTCATGATCTCGGGGTCCTGGGATCGAGTCCCGCATCGGGCTTTCTGCTCAGCGGGGAGCCTGCTTCCCTTCCTCTCTCTCTGCCTGCCTCTCTGCCTACTTGTGATCTCTGTCTGTCAAATAAATAAATAAAATCTTAAAAAAAAAATGCTTTTTTTCCCTCAGTCATCTGATACATGCTTAAAAAGTCTTAAATGAAATTATACACGAACATATGTCAAAACATAACCCTTTATCCCCATACGCAGTTCCATTCTCCTGAATGCATATGGGGATGAAGAGTTATGTTTTAACATATGTTTCTGCATAATTTCATTTAAGACTTTAAGCATGTATTATTTTTAATCTGGTAAACATCAGATGATTGAGAAAAAAGTAAACATTTGAGAATCAGTTTGGTATGGAGAGTACAATTTTTACTTCAGGATTTATATTTATATTCAGATTTATTAAAACTTTTTGAATCTGATTTCATGATATAATTAAATCTCTGGGTTAGTGGGACTGGACAGTGACAGAATTTATGCTGTCTCCACCCCACATTTAAAGTACACACTGGAGTAGGGTCAGCACACCATAACCAGTTGACTTCAACAGGTGCCAGGTCCCCAAGCCCACACCAGCTCCTGTTGTGCTGGGGCACAGGAAAAAAAACAAAAAACAAAAAGCCCCAGGGTTTAAAAGAATGATTACCATATAAAAGAGCCAGCCCTAGAACTCAATCAAGTGGTGAGGGTGCTACTAAAATTCCCTCTGGGTAGCAGGGGCTGATGGACATAATCCATGTTCCCCCTGCACCTTGAAATCATAGAACAGTATACAATCCAGTTCCCTAACTGGCCTGCGACCTCAGTGAACCCTGGGCCCCTAGCCCACACCAGTCCCAGCTGTCCCACTAAGGAGGCCAAAGCGTAGTGCACAGTAGGATGCCCCTGGTTAGTGCTCAGGACCACTCCAGCCTTTGTGCCAAGGACACACAGGCACAAAGCACCCTGGAACACTCCAGGCCCATACCACTTCAGCTTTAGACAGCTTGTTAGGGCACCCCTCTATCAACATGCTCTGGAACCTTCTGGCTTTGGAACCAACTGTCCTGCCAGGGTGCCCTGGTGTGAAGCACCTAGAGAACCCCTGGCCCTTAACTGCACTGGTTCCACTCACCCCGCCAGGGGGTACCTCCTGTGTGGAACACATGAGAACACTCCTACCCTCACTGGCCTTGGCTTCAGTCCTGTGGCTAGGGCACCTCCTGTGCTGAGCACTCAGGGACACCCCAGCTTTTACCCTGTTCAGCATCAGCTATCCTGCATGGGCAGCCCCAGTGGGACTGGGACAGCCCAGCTTACAACTGCTTCAGCTTTAGCTGTCCTGTCACGGCACATCTTGCATAAAGAGCTCAGAGACTACACTGGCTTTACACAACTGCTTTAGATTTACCTGTCCTTCAAGGGTGCTCCCTGCAGAGTGCCCCACCACCCCTCAGCCTCTGCCCCACCTCAGCTCTAGGCACCTCTCCAGGGTACTCTCTGTGTGGAGAGTCCTGGAACATGATGGTTTCACTTCAGCCTTATTTATCCTGCCAACGCACCTTCTGCATGTAGAGTTTTGAGACACCCCAGATTACCTCCAGCTTATCCTGCCAGGGGACCCACTATGTGGAGAGCCCAGGAACTCCATAATCCACGTCCACTTAAGCTTTAGCTGCTGTACTAGAGCACCCACTATGTGGAGAGCCCCAGGAACCCAGCCAGCCAGGAGAAGTGACCAAGAACACATTATCTATATAGGGAATGACCATACACAAGACCATTCCTTGAAGTTCAGAAGGAACTGTTCCACCCAATCAATGGAAACACGAAATATAGCAGATCAGGGAGACGGAAGAATATTCTCCAAAAGACGGAACATGACAAAATCTCAGAAAACTAAATGAAACAGAGATAAGCAATATGCCTGATTAAAGATGCTTACTGGGCTAGGGATGAGAGTGGCAGAACTTAGTGAGAGCTCCAGTAAAGAAATAAAAAAATAAAAACCAATCACAGTTGAAGAATACAATAACAAAACATCCTCTGGAGGGAATTAACAGATGAGTGGATGCAGAAGAACACATCCGTAATCTGGCAGACAAGTGAATGGAAAGCACCCAAATTGAACAGCAAAAAGAGATAATAATTTTTAAAAAATTAGGAAAGGTTAAGTGATCTCTTGGGCAATATCAAATGAACAAACATTTGCATTATAGGGGTCCCAGAAGGAGACAGAGAGAGGCAAGAAAACTCGTGATGAAATAAGAACTGACTTGTTCTAACTTAGAGAAGGAAATAGACACCCAGGTTTAAGAAGCAAAAAGAGTTCCAAATAGATGAACCCAAGGAACTCCAGACAGAAATGAAATCAGTAAAGTTACAGCATACAAAATCAATATCCAGAAGTTGGTAGTGTTTCTATACACTAATGATATAGCAGAAAGATAAATTAAGAACACAATCCCATTTACAATTGCACCAAAAGTATTAAAATATCTAGAAATAAACTTGAGCAAGGAGGTGAAAAACCTGTACTCTAAAAACTATAAAACATGAAAGAAATGAAGATGACATAAATAGAAAGAAATTCCATGAGCGTGGATTGGAAAAATTAATTTTGTTAAAATGCCCATACTACCCAAGCAATCTATGTATTTATTGCAATCCCTATCAAAATACCAACAGTATTATTTCAGATAATTAAAACATAAGAGCCCTAAAAACTTGTATGGAACCATGAAAGACCCCAAAGAGCCAGAGCAGTCTTGAAAAAGAACAAAACTGGAGGTATCACAATCACAGATTTCAACATACACTACAAAGCTGTATTAACCAAAACTGTATGGTAATGGCACACACACACACAGATACATAGATCAATGGAACAGAAGAGGAAGCTCGAAAATAAACTCACATTTATGTGGTCAGTTAATTTATGACAAAAGAGGCAAAAAGGTACAGTGGGAAAAAGTCTCTTCAATAAATGGTGCTGGGAAAACTGGACAGGTACATGGAAAAGAATGAAACTGGACCACTTTTCTACCATACACCAAAATAAAATGGACTGAAGATCTGAATGTGAGACCTGACCCATAACAACCCTAGAGAACATAGTAATTTTTCTGACACTGACTAGCATTTTTCTAGATAAGTCTCCTGAGATGAAGGAAAGAAAATTAAAATTAACTGCTGAGCCTATGTCCAAGTAAAAACCTTTTGCCCAATAAAGGAAACAATCAGCAAAACAGAAAGGCAGCTTACTAAATGGGAGGAGATATTTGCAAATGATATATTGTATAAGGAGTTAATATCAAAATATATAAAGAACTTACACAACTCAATACCCCCAAAAATCCAATTAAAACTGGAGAAGATCTGAAGAAACATTCTTCCAAAGACCTACAGATGGCCAAAAGACCATGACATAATGGTCATCCTCACTATCATCAGGGAAATGCAAACCTATACCACAATGAAATATCACCTCATCTCTCTCAGAATGGCTAAAATTAAAAAGACAATAAAAAGTGTTGGTAAGGATGTGGGGGAAAAAGGAACACTGTGCACTGCTGGCAGGAATGTAAATTGGTGCAGCTAATGTGGAAAACGATGTGTAGGATCCTTTAAAAATTGAAAATGAAATACCATATGATTCAGTAATTTCACTACAGGCTGTTTACCCAATGAATATGAAAATACAATTTTGAAAAGATCTGTGGACCCCTATATTTACTGAAACATTCACAATACCAAAATTATGGAATCAATCTAAGTGCCCACTGATAAATGAATGGGTAAAAAAGATGGGATGGATACACACACACACACACACACGCACGCACACACACGCACACACGGGAACATTATGCAGCAATATAAAAGGATGAACTCTTCCCATTTGAGGCAACATGGATGGACCTAGAGTGTATTATGCTAAGTGCAATAAGTCAGACTGAGAAAAACAAATGCCATATGATTTCACTAACATGGAATCTAAACAAATGAAAATAAATTAATAAGGAAATAAAAAGCAAAGTCACAACCTGTTTAAAAAAAAATGAATCTTTATATTTTCAGACCCAGAAAATGTAAAATGTGCTATCTCAACTAGACTTTAATGGAACAGGTGATAACTTATTCCAAAAAATGAAGTGCTTATATATGTATTATATAACTGTTTCAGAAAAACTGGTTATGCAGTATATACAGAAATCACCTATAACTGATGAGATCTGGAGAGATAGGTTCAGATTTTTTTCAGATTATTAAGGGGATCCTAAACTAGATTTTCCTGTCCTTTGCCACAGTATATATATTTTTTTTTAAAGATTTTATTGATTTATTCAACAGAGAGAGAGAGAGAGATCACAAGTCGGCAGAGAAGTAGGCAGAGAGAGAGGGGGAAGCAGGCTCCCTGCTGTGCAGAGAGCCTGATGTGGGGCTCGATCCCAGGACCCTGAGATCATGACCTGAGCTGAAGGCAGAGGCTTAACCCACTGAGCCACCCAGGCGCCCCAACCACAGTATATTTTTCAGCTATAGTTCCTCTAATCTTGTAGTTTTTAATGTAGAAGGAAAATCCCGGGGTATGCATTTTTTATATATTCCACATTAGATTTATAGTTTGGCATAATAGCACTACACTTATTTTTCTTATTAGGCATTTCTATTATAACATCCTGAGTATTAAATTCATATATATGTTTTTGTGTTAGAAGTCTGTATTAGTCTACATTTACATTCCATGCTTCAGAAAACTCCAATATCAAAGCCCAGTAGGAATAATGTATTGAATACCTGCTATTTGCTAAAAACAAAAATTCTAAATGCTCTAATATCTTATTTGTAATACAGTAATGTTACAAGGTAGGGATTATTTCTCCATTTGATGATTGAGGAAATAAGGCACAGAGAGATTGAGCAGGAAGTTACCCAGAGGTATATTCTGAGTGAGTTTTATATTGTATCTCTTTGGCTTCTCAGGAGATGTTCTTTTTACTACTTGGCTTTCCTTCCCATAATCTTCTTAAAGTTTATCATGGTAGTAAACTTGAAAATTTTTTGTCTGTTAGAATAGAAACAGGAGAAATTTTTTGTCTTAATGGTCTGAAAATGTCCACTTATCAATTAAAGCTCACCCTGGAAGCATCTCTAGGTTAGAGGGCACTCAGATGTGGCCTGGGGGGGTGGGAGGGGAGTAAGTAATAGTATCAGGTGAATGAATTTGAGGCAAGACTCTGCCACTTTCTACTTATGTAGCCTTGGAACAGTCAAATAATTTTAGTTTTCTGTTATAAGCAATAAAAATTACAACTCACCTCATAGAATGCAGATGAAAATTAAACAAAACAGTGACATGAAAACATACTGTTAACTGTAAAATGTTATTTATGCCAAGCTGTTTGACACCCAGTCTTTTGCTTTCTGGTGTAAATCATGGTCATGCCTGCTCCTGCTGACCTTATGCCCACATGCCCTAACAGACTGGTCCTCACATTCCTGCCCTATTTTCCATTGTCGCCTGAGCATCCTTTAAGGATTAGGAAGCCATGAAAAGCCTTTGCCATAGCTTCTGTTTTCATGACTTATTAATTATGCCATTAAAACATTTTTACATATGAATATGCCTGAAGGTTCTTCATCCAATACACACGTAAGGGAAGAAAAAGCAGGTGGCAGGTGTTGAAGACGCTTTTTGCTTACCATGCACATTCCTCTTCCTGCCACCCCCTGGGGGCTGCTTCCCATTAGAGTACTGCAGGCAGGGAGAAAGTAATGCTGTCTCAATGCAGCATGAAAGCATCAGTTCGAACCAAGTGTTTTCTGGGCCATAGGCTGAGCGGATGTCAGCGGAAAGGGAGTGGGACAATTGAGGTAAGCCCTTAAGGAGCCATCCTTATTGTCATGGGTGAATTCATTTTAACAGAAAACAAAAAAGCAGGAAAAGCCACTATATAATCTCTGAGCCGCAAAGCTCTGAAATTCCACATTGAGTACCAGTGATTAATTTGCTTAGACTAATTTCCTGTTGATTAATTAGTTACACTGTATTTTGTAACATTAAGAATTAAGTAGGGTCCACCTGAAAGAGAAAGATAAATGTCCCACTCCATCCATGCATAAGGGCCTGGGTTTTTTGCACAAACAGGAGAAAGGGAGAAATAAAATATAATAAGACTCTTTCAGCCAGAGCCAACACCCTAAATTCAAACAGGTCTTCTGCTATTAATAGGTTATAACTGAAGAGTTACGAAACAATTTATTTCTCAGTCCGCTTGGTAACACCCATTCATTACTCACTAACACCTGAAAAAGCTCCTCCCATCCATATTGTCATTTGTGTGCCAGCCCTAGCTTAAATGTCTCATTGCCAGGGAAAACAAATGAGCCACACATTTTCTAAACATGTGTTCATGGAGTAATTTGGTGGGAACTGGCAGAGGGTTTACTCTGTTTTTTAAAGGAGTTGAATTTTTCTAGTAGACAAATCAAGGGCTAATATACAGGCAAAGTTATTTCATAAAAATGTTGATACTGCACATTCAAATCTAGAAGGAATTAGAAATATAAGTTAAATGATGTGATCCAATATTTTTCACTAATACAGGAGAACTGGGAGAATGCATTTAATTGCATTTTTCTTAACAATTATGAAATTAAAGGGAATCTTAATCCTATTCTGATAAGGGACATTCAAAGCATCAGAAAGAGATAAGAATTTAATGCTAGGGACGCCTGGGTGGCTCAGTGGGTTAAGCCGCTGCCTTCAGCTCAGGTCAGGATCCCAGGGTCCTGGGATCGAGTCCCACATCAGGCTCCTTGCTCAGCGTCTGCCTCTCTCTCTCTCCGCCTCTGCCTGCCTCTCTGTCTGCTTGTGTGCTTTCTCTCTCTCTTTAAAAGAAAAAAAAAGAATTTAATGCTAAAAAATATATATAAACAGTTTCTGAATTCCCATATCCATTCCTCTACTCCTACTTCATCATCTCAGTCACAGAAGTTCCATAAAATTACCTGATAAATGTATCTAACATATAGTCTCCTGCCCCCATCCTGCTTAGACCATGTGGCCAGAATCCCCCACCGTTCTACAGTAACAGGTTCCTGACTGGATGCCCTACCTTCAGACTGATGTCACATTGTACAACTTCCCTGATTTAAATCCTTTACCACATTCTCACAGCTTTCAAAATCCTGTCCAGACAAAGCAGTTTTACACAGAGGCTCTTATCTGATATGACCTCTTAATAGTGGAACTGGTATGATCTCAGTTCTGCTTTTGCTCATAAATCCTTTAATCTTTTTAAGATTTATTTTAGAGAAAGAGAGAGACAGAGTGTACAAAGGGCAGGGGAAGGGCAGAAGCAGAGGGAGAGAGAATCTCAAGCAGATTCCCCACTGAGCACGGAGCCTGATGGGGGGGGGCTCAGTCTCACAACCCTGAGATCATGACTTGAGCTGAAATTGAGTCAGACACTCAATTGACTGAGCCACCCAGATGCCCCAATACTTTCCTCTAATTTAAACCCCCCTCACCTGAAAGATATAATCTTCCACACTTGGAGAACTTTCCATTATATCTATTCTTACTGGCCCAAAGATGGTTTTACTCCTTCTTATCAATCTGGCTGACTCATTTTCCCATTAAGGACATAGCCCAAATAACATTTACCCCTGAAAAGCTTCCTTGGTGCTCTGTCTTTGGTTCCATGGCATCCTGCCAATTCCTATGACAGCACTTACCACACAGTACTGCAAATGTCAGTTTCCTTATAAATACTCAGTTATTGAAGGAATCTGCACATAGATATTTGATGAAAATATTGTGGGTTTTTTTTAAGATTTTATTTATTTGACAGAGATCACAAGTAGGCAGAGAGGCAGGCAGAGAGAGAAGGAAGCAGTCTCCCTGCTGAGCAGAGAGCCCAATGTGGGGCTCAATCCCAGGACCCTGGGACCATGACCTGAGCCGAAAGCAGAGGCTTTAACCCACTGAGCCACCCAAGTGCCCCTGATGAAAATACTATTATAGTCATAATAATGGCAGTTAACATGTGGATGATGTGTTACAGTGATAAAAGCACTTATTTGGTTATATCCATTGTCTTGTTTAATCATTTAGGATAGTTATTGACACTTTTCCATGCATTAAACTTACCTGGAAAGTTTGTTAAAACACAGATTGTTGGGTCTATCCCCAGAATTTCTGATTCAGTAGGCCAGGGGTGACCCAATAATTTAATTTTTAATAATTCTGCCACACTTTCAGAACAATTGCCTTTGATCATTCCTATGTGGTTAAATGTTATTGTTCCCAATTTACAGAGGAAATTGAAGCTCAGAGAGCAATGACTTTGTAAGTGGTGAATTCAGGTCCTGGGAACTGCTTAGTTTATGGTCTTGTCATCTCGTCATTGTTCTATATGAGTATTCATGAAATACTATACTCCATTTCCTCATAAAAAGCAGTGTATATATTATCAGATTCTGTCCTTTGGGGATAATAAGTTGAAAATGCAAATAATGGGACACCTGGGTGGCTCAGTTGGTTAAGCATCTGCCTTTGGCTCAGGTCATGATCCCAGTGTCCTGGGATCAACTCCCACATCAGTTCCTTGTTCAGCAGGGAGCCTGCTTCTCTCTCGGCTTGCTGCCCCCCCTGCTTGTGCTCTCTCTCTCTGACAAATAAATCTTTAAAAAAAAAAAAAAATGCAAATGACATGCCCTGTGTGGCTTTTACTGCAATTCCACTTGAACTGGTTGTTCAAGATGTAGAGAATTGCAAATATAGGAAGGAAGCACATTCAAACATCATTTCAAATTATTATAGCACCGTAGAAAAAAATGATTACTTCAGAGTAGAAACCAAGCAATAAAAAGTGTTCTTTTGTTTATCTTTTGTTAAAACAGATTGGTGTGTGGTGTTGTGGCTTATATAACACTAAAAAAAATTTTTTAATTAAAAAAATAATCTTAAGTTGATGTTTTGAGTTTTACGCTTTTACTGATTTTTTTTCAGCATATAAAGTTATGAAGTAATATTTCCCTGGAGTTGAATGGAAGGAAAACAAAAAGGAAGAAGAAATAAGAAAACTAACTCACAAACTGGGCAACTGAAAATGGGTTGCAAGTCAATAGAACGTAGTCTTTTTCTAAGATGAAGAAGGTCAGCACATTGTTTTTCAATTTTGTTTTTTCTTGTGGAGTACAGTACTAGCAAAAAATAGGGTTTTGAAAATTTTCTCTGTCTTCATATGAAGTATGAAAGAATTTTTTTTTTTAAACACAGGTTCTGATTTAGGTTTAGCAAGATCTTATCCATGTTTTCTCTCCTTCACACTGAAATACACGTGAAAACGCACATATAAGCACAAATGGAGAGGCTGAAAATCAGGAAGGACAATGAATTGCTGGGCTCTAGAAGGAACTACCACTAACCACAGTATCCTTACAGGTCAGGTTTATAATCCATGGCTGTCTAAGACTCACTTTGATCTTTTGGTAAAGTAACAAGGTCCTTTACTTGCTCAGTAAAAAACAAGAAATCTTCTAATGGCTTTCCGGCAAACTAACTCTATATTCTTTGTTCCCTAAGCAATAATTCAGTGTCTTCATTTGCTAGGCCTTGTTCTAGGTGCATTGTTGTCTATTAAATCTCGTGCTTTCTGGCCTCCAAACTCACTCAGCTTCATTAAGATAATGTTCTTCCCTAAACACACTAAGCTTGTTCTTGCCTCAGACACTTAATGTTTTCTGCTTTTTCTGATAATTAAGCAGTTTAGCCAAATATTGGATTAGCTTAAATTTTCATGTAATTGTTATCTTGGCTTAAATTATACCCTCTCGGAAAGGCCTTAATCAACAAGTCTATCTAATATATACTACTGCCAGCATTCCTTCCCCTTGCCTTTCCGGTACTGTTTACTTGAATTATTTTTTATTACATTTGTTACTGCCCCAATTTCATGCACAAGCACACATGTGCATTTGTATGTATACATATTTAAAATATATTTGTAAGTGTAAATATTAACTGGAAGTATAGATTATATATGTGAAAAATAAATTTATGTATTATGTATATATCTATATATATGTTAAATTATATGAACAGAAACTTGAAAAATCTCAATGGTTTTGTAATGATAATATAAATTATAAAATCAATGTTAGTAGAAATTCACAGTAGTTCAATAGCACTTACTAATAATACATGATACTGAAAAAGCCTTAAAAACTGCTTCAAGATGAGGCAGTTTTGTTGTTTTGTTCTTTCAAAGTTTCAAAAAAGGTAATTCTCACGTTTTACATGCTGTTCCAGCAAATAAAAGTCTAGGCTGTTTACTTCATGGGGCAAGTGTTTGCCTGATAACAGAACCTCAAAAAATAATTTGGCTCGAAAGAAAACACAATGTTACTTATAAATGTCAAAATCCTAAATAAATTCCCAGGAATCTGAATACACTATGATGTAAGATTTAGTAAAAACTGGGATGCCTGGGTGGCTCAGTTGGTTAAGCATCTGCCTTCAGCTAAGATCATGATCCCAGGGTCTTGGGATCAAGTCTGCCATCAGCTCTTTGGTCAGTGGGGAGCCTGCTTCTCAACCTCTGCCTCCTGCTCCCCCTGTTTGTGCTCTCTCTTGTGCATGCTCTCTGTCAAATAAATAAATAAATAAAATCTTTAAAAAAAATTTAGTAAAAACTGCCTCTTCCTTAGGTATGCAGTTAAAACCCATGAGAAAGAGGCAAAACAATCTGTATAAGGGGATCTTGTGGGTTAGTAATATAAATACAGTAGAAAATCTGCTCTTCTCTTTTACCAGCAGATTCCCTTCCAATGTTTCCATCTTGAAATCATGATACTGAGGAATTTTCTTAAGCTATAAATGAATAATAAATAATTCTAATGTTATAGAAAGTCTTCTAAATAGATAAAGTGGGTAATAGCAATAAAACTACTTTGTTATTAATGAAAAGTCCCCTAAAATATTTGTCTAGATCAGTTTATTTGTGAATTCTCTCAAATTTCTAAATAAACAGAAAATTCCCAAATTATATAGGCCCTCTAAACATATGAAAAGATTTGTTTCATAAAGCTATATATCTCTGTTACATAAATCACATATAGGATATCCACAAAATCACAGGTCAGTCTCATGCCAAGATGTGCAAAAGTCTCAAAATACAGGAAAAAAAAATATTAAGGAGTCTGAAGAACAGATAGTTGTGTGTGTGCATGCGCGCGCGCGCGCGTGCATGTATGTGTGTGTAATTCCACTGTTTATGTATCTGTTGTTAGAGTACGTCATGATCTTTTAAGACTTCATATTCTTGGACAAAATGAAGAATGATGGTGTTCAATGTGTAAGCCTGGTAATGTGGGAGCTCCAGGTGACTGGCTGGAGTTGGCACAGTGGCTGAATCTCTGAATAAGAACAAGGTGGTGTGCCCAACAAACAAAAGTCCAGGACCAGATGGTTTCACAGGTGAATTCTATAAAACATTTAAAGAGCTGATACCTATTCTTCTCAAACTATTCAAAAAAAAAAAAAAAAAAGAAAGAAAGCTTCCAAATCCATTCTATAATGCCAGCATTATCCTGGTACTGGATAAAGACACCACTAAAAAAGAACTACAGGCCAATATCCCTGATGAAAATTAATGCAAAAATCCTCAATAAAATACTAGCAAACCAAATCCAACAATACATTAGCAAAATCATTCACCATAATCAAGTGGGATTTATTTCTGCAATACAAGGGTGGTTGACTATTCACAAATCAATCAATGTAATATATCACATCAATATGAAAAAGGATAAAAACCATATGATTATTTCAATAGTTACGGAAGAAGCATTTGACAAAGTACAACATCCATTCCTGATAAAAACCCTCAACAAAGTAGGTCTAGACAAAATATACCTCAACATAACAAAAGCCTTACATGAAAAACTGACAGTTAAATCATACTCAATGGAAAAAAAACTGAGAACTTTTCTCCTATAGTCAGGAACAAGATAAGGATGTTCACTCTCACCTCATTTATTCCACATACTACTAGAAGTTCTAGCCTCAGCAGTCAGAGAGCAAAAAGAAATAAAAGTCATCTAAAGAAGGAAGAAGTAAAACTTTCAGTATTTGCAGATGACATGATAGTATCTATAGAAAACCCTGAAGACCACCAAAAAAACTACTAGAACTGTTAAGTGAATTCAGTAAGGTCACAGGATACAAAATCAATATACAGAAATTCATTGTGTTTCTATACACCTATAATGAAACAGCAGAGAGTGAAATAAAGAAAACAGCCCTATTTACACTTGCATGAAAAATAATAAAATATCTAGGGAATAAATTTAACTAAAAATGTGAAAGACCTGTACTCTGAAAATTATAAAACACTGATGAAAGAAATTGAAGATGACACAAACAAATGGCAAGATATTCTATGCTCATGGATTAGAAAAACAAATATTAAAATGTCTATTCTACCCAAAGTAATTTACAGATTTAAGGAAATCCCTATCAAAATGGCAACAGCATTTTTCACAGAACTAGAACAAACAATCTAAAAATTGTATGGAACTTCAAAAGACCCTGAATAGCCAAAGCAATCTTGAGAAAGAAAAAACTGGAGGTATCACAATTCCAGACTTCAAGTTGTATTGCAAAGCTGTAGTAATTAAAACAGTATAGTACTGGCACAACAATAGAGACATAGATCAATGGACCAGAGTAGAGAGGTCAGAAATTAACCCACACTTATATAATCAATTAATCTTCAACAAAGGAGGCAAGAATATGCAATGGGAAGACAGTCCCTTCAAGAAACAGTGTTGGGAAAACTGGACCACTTTCTCACACTACACACAAAAAAAACCCTCAAAATGGACTGAACCACCCAAGCACCCCTGAGAATTTGTATTATGATATGGAGAAGACAGCTTTGTTGAAAGCTGGAACAGAAAGTGGGAACATGTGAGGGTTGTCTTCTTTTTAAAAATGGCATAGCTACTAGAGCATGTTTGTTAATAATTCAGTAAACAAGGAGAGACTGATATCTGATGATGAGAGAAGGGTGACATAGGAGAAATTCTTGGGGTGAGTGGAAGGAATGGATTCCAGAGCCCATGGGTTATAGGGTCTTTTCTGAAAGAAGACATGAAACATAAGAACAGAACAGATCATTTGCTGATGGAACAACTTGAGAGTTCTCTGTTAATGAATCTTTTAAAGAAACTGGAGGTTTAGTAATTAACAAAGATGATACAATGTGGTGGGGATTTGAGAACCAGGGGAGAAAGCATAATATTGAAGTAATTTCTGACTTTCAGAAAGCACTCAATCTAGAAACACAATGGTTTTCATGCAGTGTTGAGTGCCTAGTTGAGGTCTGTGTTTGTGTTGTGTGTGTATGAGAGAGAGAGAGAGAGAGAGAACAGTGGGCATTTTGCTATATTTAGACTTTTATTAAATTATTACATACAAACTGTTCAGAAACTCAAGATGCACTGAAAGTCTAAGGCTCCTAAGACAAATACTTTCAATTTCCTTACTATTTCTTCTAGTATGAACTTCCATTTTTATAACTAATATACATATGTGGTGGTTTTTTTTTAATTTATCTATTTTATTATTATAGCTAGAAATTTCACTACATTATATAACCAGCAGTTTCTTACTTACTGCCTCTCAGAGGCCTCCGTCCACCACTCAATGTAATTAAATCCATACTCAAAGTTTTTAATATTATTGCTAAATAAATAAATAAATATTGCTGCTCACAACTAAGCCAATAGCCTACGAAGATTAAACATCCATTTCCTTCTTTCTTGCTTTCTTTCTGGAGTTAATTTTCCAATTTATTTCAATCTGTTTAGTTTTCTGTGCTTTCTGGCTAATTCTTAAACCCTCCAACAACTTTCTCAATACAATTTTCCACCAGATTAAAATATCAGATAGACTATTAGTACCTTATTTCTTTTGGAAACCTCCAAAGCCCCGTCTTCCTGTAGGCCAACCTGGACTGCTTACTGTATAGGCTGCTTTTCAAGAGCTTCAAGGACTTCTGTTCACCATCAGCCCTGTGTTCTGTATCCCATTTTATCCTCTTCGGTTTCCTCCCTCATTTTGCTAGGGCAGTGTGTAGGGGACGTTCATTTAAAAAAATCAGTTGTTTGGGAATGCCTGGCTGGATCGGTCAGTTAAGGGTCCCACTCCTGATTTCAGCTCAGGTCGTGCTCAAGGGTGGTGAGACTGAGCCCCAAGTCCAACTCCATGTTCAGTGCAGAGTTGGCTTGAGATTCTCTCTCTACCTCTGCCCCTCCCGCTGTGCACGCACATCCATGCTCTCTCACTTAATAAATCTTTATTTTTTTTAAGATTTTTTATTTATTTGACAGACAGAGATCACAAGTAGGCAGAGAGGCAGGCAGAGAGAGAGGGGGAAGCAGGCTCCCCGCCAAGCAGAGAGCCCCTTGCGGGGCTAGATCCCAGGACCCTGAGATCATGACCTGAGCTGAAGGCAGAGGCTTAACCCACTGAGCCACCCAGGCGCCCCTACATAAATCTTTAAAAAAAAAATCTGTTGTTTGAAATGCTACACTTATATTCAATTTTTAGTTTGCTTGGCTTTAGAACTCAGGTATGAATATCATGTAATCTAATCAGTCAGAAGATTTACTGTCTTCTAGATATTGTCATCATTTTCTAGCTTCTAGTACTTTGATTATTCTTCATTCTTTGTATGCAAACTTTCACATTCACATATAGAGTTGTCATCCCAGGTTTTCTGAAATTTCCCCATGGAAAGTCCTAGTATAATTCTTTCTTCATCCGTTATACCTGACACTTCATCAAACTAGGGATTTTTTTTTTTATTAGTTCTTTGAAAATTCTTCATTTTATTTTCACTTTCTTTCTAGAATTCTTGGGTCTTTGGATATTGAACATCCTGAATTAATCATTAAATTTTCTTATTTTTATCACATATTTCCTTGGGCTTATATATTTTTATTTTAGGAAAATGCTCTGATTTTATATCCCAATGTTTTTATTAATGTTTAAAAATTTTAAGAATTATATATTTCCTAAAGCTTTTTTTCTCTATTTTTCATAGATAACAGGCATAATATATTTTCTTACTCTGGGCACACTGAATAGAAGTAAACTTTTCTTTAGATCTCTATGTTTCTGTTTTATATGAGTTCTATTTCTTTATTTGAATCTACTGATTTATTAGCTCAACCTATTTTTGATATTAGTCTCTTTTCCACATTAGCTATTATCTAGCTTTTTAAGTGTATTTAAGAGTAAAACCCCAAAAAAGATGGTCACTGGGTCTTTGTCATGGACTGTACTGGTTCACTGATAGGCTAAGGTTAAGGCAACAACCCTCCCTTTTTGGGTGCTGTTCCATTATGGAATTTTAGGTCTTTATTCTGGTGTCATTCAGCCTCTCAGCTGAGAGAGGCTTCCGTCTTTCACTCTGTGGTGGGGGTGGGCATTTGGCATGGGGAAGATATAAGATTAACTGCTGCTCTTCTGGGGTCTGTGAAGGAAAAGGAAAATAGAGTTTTCTTCATTAAACATGTAAAAAGACAATTCTTGGAGCAGCATTTCCTGAGTGATCTTTGCCAAAACTGTTTTTCCTGTGTCCAGAGTCTTTGGCACAATTTCTTCAGAGAACAGATCTCCTGAATGGATGGGTACATTTGGGGTTTGGCTATCTAAGAACTTGTTATAGACTTTCAACACATTATTTTCTGAGTGTACCATTTGGACACTGAGATACTCAGGTACTCAGTACCTCTGTAATCATTAGGCATTCTAGGGTGTCTATAGAATGAATGCACTTGCACTTCATTGGAAGCTCCTTCTGCATGTGCTTAGGATTAAGCTTGTTCCACTAAGCTAACTCATCCTCCACCCGTATGTTGTCTCCTGAAATGCTATCAACTTCTCTTGCCCTTTGTTGTCCCTTCTTCATTACCTGCCCTTGTAGATTTATAGGGCTTTTATCCATTGTTGTTGTTATTTTGACAGGTGTGGAAAGAAAATGGGGTAAGTACTTGACCTATCAGCTTTTATAATTTAGTTCATCTACCTTTGGCTGCTCTGATGTATTTATAGAAAATACACGTTTGGGTTCACTCAGAAGTGAAATTTTTTCCAAGAAATTATTTTAATAATGGACCATGGCGGGGCACCTGGGTGGCTCAGTGGGTTAAAGCCTCTGCTTTCGGCTCAGGTCGTGATCCCTGGGTCCTGGGATCGAGCCCCACATCGGGCTCTCTGCTCGGCAGGGAGCCTGCTTCCCTTCCTCTCTCTGCCTCCCTCTCTGCCTACTTGTGGTCTGTCAAATAAATAAATCTTAAAAAAAAAATAATGGACCATGGGAATTAAAGTTTGGTAAGAATGGAAGTAAAGACATGAGGAAGATGATAAAGAATGTAAAAACTAGTTTGAGGTCAATGGTTTGGGAATCTGAATGAAAGTAGAGACTACTGCAGTAAATATGCTATGTCAGATATGTGGTCTGGAAGTGTAGGGCTCTAGTCAAAAGACTATTATTTGAAATCTAAATAATGTAGCTGTAGGTGAGGACAGTGTCCAGAATGTAACTGTAAAAGTGAATAGATCTAGAAGTAGAAAAGCTAACTGGGGAGAAGTCAGAAAATTGAAAGGATCAAGATTTATTTTGAAGACACACTCATTGCCTTTTAGCTCAGTAAGAATGAGTACAGGAATGGAAATGAATACAACTGAAAGCCAAAACCTCTGCAGAGAGACAGATGCTGGGAACAATGAGTAGCAGCAAATGGTGGGGCCAGTTAACACATTTTTCAAGGGACAGTCTGTTTTCTGTTACAGCAGGGAGGTAAAGAAAATCACTCTAGAAGATGTTGAGGCTATGGGAAAGTTTGTCGATCATACATCTAGAGGTGGGACAAAAGGAAAGTGTCCAAGAGAAGAGGTAGGGGACTGATTTAGATTAGTAAATTTATTTTCACAAAATGAGAATGAAAGTCCTTGGTCATAATAGATGGAAGAAAAAAAATGTAGAAAAGTTAAAGTTTAAGTTAAGGTCCTGAATGACTAAGTTTTGGTAGGGTTCAAGGCAGCTGGTCTATTCAATAGTGTAAGATCATGCCTTGTCTTGGGGGGAGGAAGAGAATGAACACAGTCAATCCTAAATAAGTGCTTGTTTAACTACCAAGACTTTTGATAATGGTCTTTGGATTAAATCTATATTCTTGATGATACATGAAAAATTAATATTAGTTAAAAACAATTTTGTAATAACATGCAACAATTGTTTATGATAAAATGAAAAGTAAGAAAAAACATGTTTCAAATAGTACACAAACAGTATGATCTTAATTTAAAAGTAAACTTAGACAACAACATATGAATTTTGACTATTATTAAGGTTTTCTCTTGGGTGCCTGGGTGGCTCAGTTGGTTAAGTGACTGCCTTCAGCTCAGGTCATGATCCCAGAGTCCTGGGATCGAGTCCCACATCAGGCTCCCTGCTCCATGGGGAGTCTGCTCCCTCTGATCTTCTCCCCTCTCATGCTCTCTCTCACTCTCTCTCTCTCAAATAAATAAAATCTTAAAAAAAAAAAAAAAGGAAAACCTTAAGGTTTTCTCTTTGGTGTCCTTCTGAATTTTAAAATTCGCTACGATAAGTATATTAACATATTACTTTTTTATAAGAAACAACCAAAATCTTTAAAAATATATCACACCATGAAATGAATCTTTTATTTACATATGGGCTTGTTTAAAAAGAAAAAAAAAAAGTTACTATGTGAGACTTCCAGAGTAGTAACCCAGTTCACTTTGAGATATACAAAGGCCCTGACACTTTCAACATGAAACTGAACAAGCACTTTAAATCAACAATTTCCAGACCACACTTAACATCAGCATCACTGAGAAAGTGATTTTAAAAAAGAAAGAGAGATCTTGTGGCCCCACCTGAGAATTACTGAAATGAGACATCTTTCTTCCAATTAGACATGTTGGAACTGCTTTTATAAAACAGTATAAAATGAAAAAAAAAAGTATAAAATGAAAATTATATTAGCTCTAATGAATCATTAATGATCTAACTAGCAGGTAAATTGAATTAGTCATCATTTTTTTTCTTCCCTTTTCTTTTACATTTTTTTTTTTTTAATTTAAAACTAGAATTTTAGATGGAGTAAAGGCTCTGTTTTACTCTTCCAGGTGATCACAGGAGAAAACAGTGGATACATACGAAAGTCAACTCTTTTCTAAAAGGAAAAGAATAGGAGGCGACTGGCTAGGGAGCTCAGGAATGGAGGAACCCTGTGGGGATGAGTTTCCTGTAGCTTTTGTTTATTGTTTCCTTGTCTCTAATACATCCCTGCCTGCACAGTAGAAGAGGGCACAACCCACAAACACCCATATTTTTTTTTTCAGTGTTCCAAGATTACACCCATAGTTTTAATCAGTAGAGGTTTCCTGCAAAGCCTGTTTTCTCCCTAGCCATAAAACTGGTTAAAGGTGGCCCAGCAGAACAGAGACCTTTCAACCATACCGAGCTATTATCTAGACCAGTGCCAGGGAAGAAGTTGTGCCATTTCCCCATCCTATGAGGTGAATTCTTTTGAAACCATCTGAAAGCACCCAGCTTTTGAGTTAGGGAGCCAAGTGCAATAGGACCCACTCAGCCCAGCCATGCTAATATTCTGTTTTGTTTTGTTTTCCATGATCATACTCTTCTGTGGGTTACCCATGGTAGATGAATACTGGCCTCTTCTCTTCAGGGTTTTCACCCTGACTTTTTCTACAGAAACTTAGTCACCTCCTCAATGCACTCATCTACAAATTAAGGGCTATCACGGAGACTTTTCAGAATAATTTTGACTCACTTTCTTTGCTTTTATTGGATTTGTGATGGAGGTTACTTGGGTTATAGGAAAAGCCTATGATGAAGTCTAATCAGAAATCATGTTTTACTAAGTTATATATAGAACTGCATGAAATAGCGCTAAAGCATGAACTGTTGGAAATTTAAAAACTTTACTTTTCTCTTTGGATAACCTGATGACCCTGAGTAAATCATTTAAACTTTCAATATCTTTGTCTGCAAATATCCACAGTATACTTTTTTAAGTCTCAGAAATGCTATGAATATATAATGTTTCAAGAATGGGGAAATATTCTGAATTCTTCACAGAGAATGACACTATATAAACTCAACAACAATGTTTGAGTTTGTTCAATTAACAAGTGATGAATAAAAAGACTCTTTCTCTCTTTACTTTTTTTGCTTCTGCAACCTAGTACTCTGAAATGTTCTTGTGCCTTGTCTCTCACTTACAAAGAGCTGGTTAGGTAGAAACTCAATGAATACTTCCATCTTAAATGTTCTTTAAGTTCCACTCAAGCCACCATTTCACTGTATACACTTTGCTTCAAATAATAAGTTCATCCACTTTTATTCAATTACAAGTAACAAAATAGTGCTGGTATTGAATAGTACCTAATCAATAGCAAAATATGGGACAAAGCCTTGTCCGATTAACTTTTTTCTCTCTAGGACTTAGAATATAGTATGTACTTGGGCTCCTTGCTCAGCGAGGAGCCTGCTTCTCCCTCTGCCTGCCGTTCCCCCTGCTTGTGTGCTCGCTCGCTGTCTGACAAATAAATAAAACCTTAAAAAAAAAAGAATATAGTATGTACTAATTACTATACTCTTTTTTTTACTATATTCCTTCATATTAAAGTAGTCTATAATTTTATTAACAGATGCTACATTTTTTTTTTTTTTAAGTTTTATTTTTTTTAAACATATAATATCTTTTTATCCCCAGGGGTACAGGTCTGTGAATCGCCAGGTTACACACTTCACA